>NC_066581.1:59154698-59454698 GCF_024323335.1 Lathyrus oleraceus
ATCCATGTTTGCACAATAAATATTTCATAAACAAATAACATTTCATTCAACAAGTGTGAAAAGGGCTCCCTAGGAGTACCTAGGACGCTTTGGGTGCCTAACACCTTCCCATTGCGTAATTTACCCCTTACCCCGATCTCTGATCTTTTCATTAGTTTTCTATGTGTAAAACTTCTTAGGCTTTTGTTCGCTTTTTAGCCATTCCTTTGGATAAATAAAAGTGCGGTGGCGACTCGATTTCTTTGTATACTTTGCTTTTGGTTTAGTCAATAAATCATAAAGTGACGAATACACCGCTACACATTGGTGGAGACAAAATCGGAGGCTTAAGAAAATACTCTTTGATATTGTCGAAAGCTTTCTGGAAGTCTTCGGTCCAATCACAAGATTGAACTTTCCGAAGAAGCTTGAATATAGGCTCACATGTGGCAGTCATGTATGAAATGAATCTTGAGATATAATTCAAGCGGCCGAGAAAACCTCTGACTTGCTTCTCAGTTTAGGGCACATGCATTTCTTGTATTGCTTTGACCTTGGCAGGATTAACTTCAATACCTTTTTCACTGACAATAAAGCCCAACAACTTACCAGAAATAACACCTAAAGTACACTTATTGGGATTCAATCGCAGTTTATACTTCCTCAAACACTGGAATAGCTTGAACAAATGCTCAATATGTTCTTCTTCATTAATGGATTTGGCAATCGTATCATCAACATAGACTAAATCTCTTTATGCATCATATCGTGAAAAAGAGTAGTCATTGCCCTCTGGTAAGTTGCACCAACATTCTTTAGACCGAAACACATCACTCTATAACAGAATGTTCCCCAGGATGGAATGAATATGGTCTTCTCTATATCTTCGGGTTCCATCTTGATCTGATTGTATCCGGAAAATCCGTCCGTAAATGAAAAGACTTTGAACTTAGTTGTATTGTCTACCAACATGTCAATGTATGGCAGAGGGAAATCATCTTTCAGACTGACTTTATTCAAATCTCTATAATCAACACACATGCGGACTTTTCCATCTTTCTTCGGTACATGCACAATATTGGCCACCCATTGCGGATACTCAGCGGTAACAAGGAAACCAACATTAATCTGTTTATGCCTTTCTTCTTTGATCTTTACTGCCATATCAGGATGAGTCATCCTCAACTTCTGCTTGACTGGCGGGCATTCTGGCTTCAACAGAAATCTATGCTCCACAATCTCAGAATCCAACCCAGGCATGTCTAGATAGGACCAAGCAAACACATCTGAATACTGCCAGAGAAGATCAATCAACCCCTTCTTCACTTCTGGGCACAATCGAGACCCAATCTTGACTTCCTTCACATCATCCTCGGAACCCAAGTTGACTAACTTAATCTGCTCTTCAAATGGCTGAATGGCTTTTTTCTCGTGCTCAAGTAGATGAGACAATTCATCAGATACTTCTTCATCACTTCCTTCCTCAGCTTCAAACATAGGGAATTCAAAATTTGGCGAAGGAGTAGGATCATTGTATTCAATGAGTTTAGAAATCAACCTGCATAATGATTTGATATTTTGATTTTAGAGAAGTGATTTGGTGACCAAATATTATGCAGATGGACAATTATATTTATTTATTCATGTTTTTTGTGATTACCATTTTTCAGAAAAGAAAAAAGTAAAAATAAAACATCATAGATGTGGATGAATAGAATTGAATTTTATTAATGATCAAATTTGAAAATGCCAACAATGTTCGCTTCTCCCTTAGGAAGAGGAGAAGGATTTTCAAAAATAATAAAAAAAATTACTTAGAATGATGCATAATAACAGGAGCATCAACAATAGTCCAATTATTGCAAGCTTTTCCATGCGTCACAAAATTGGGGCAGTCTTCATCTTCATCACCCTCGATCACGGCAGCTAAGTGTTGTTCATTACCATGAATGAACCCTCCGCTACGGAAACAGGGTTGCACATCTTCAGCTCTAGTCACAGACGAACCTTGTTGGAATCCCAAACCGGCTCTGCTTTTATTCTCGATGACCTCTACCATCCGGCCCCACTGACCAGAAATACCGTCTTCAACAATCTTCTGAGCGTCTTTGATGGAGGACATGGGTGCCCCAACTCTCTTTTCCTCAGTAATAGATAGAGCTTGGAACGGAGTTCCAACCTCATCCTCAGCTTCTACATAAGAGAAAGATGACAAGTGGCTTACCAACAAAGCCTTCTCCCCACCGACGATAATAAGCTTTCCATTCTTAACAAACTTTAACTTTTGACGTAACGTTGACATAACGGCTCCTGCCTCATGTATCCATGACCTTCCTAACAAGCAGCTATAGGCCGGGTGGATATCCATTACTTGGAAAGTAATTTGGAAATCACTCGGGCCTATCTTCACAAGAAGGTCCACCTCACCAATCACAGTCTTGCGAGAATCATCAAATGCCTTGACGATCACGCCACTATATCTCATCGGAGCTCCTTGATACGACAATCTGGAAAGAGTTGATTTTGGGAAGAACATTCAATAAAGAACCGATATCAACCAATACATTCGACAGAGAATCCTCCTTACAATTCATTGAAATGTGCAACGCTAGATTGTGATTTCAACCTTCCTCGGGAAGTTCCTCATTACAAAAGCTCAAGTTGTTATAGGAGGTGATGTTAGCCACAATATGATCAAACTAAGGACCGTTATTTCTGAGTTTGCTTCTGCAACTGTTCCTGTTACTACTTCTAGTCAACCCATTCCTGCTATGCCTACTACATTCCCATGGGGAATGCCACCAAATTTTATGCCTGAAGGGTATGCACCCACGTTTGTTTCTCTGTTGGCATCTAAATCGTTCATGCCAGGGCCTCCTCCGGTTGTTCACACTCTTCCTCGTATTGAGGACACTATTTACCCCCCCCCCCCCCGAGCCATCCGAAGGTACATATGTTTACAAGAAGATGGATGAGATCAAAGATTAATTCCTCGAGTTGCGCCAAGAGTTGAAGACTCTAAGAGGGAAAGACTTGTTTGGGAAGAGTGCTACTGAACTCTGCTTGGTCCCCAATGTTAAGATCCTAGTGAAATTCGAGGTCCCAGACTTTGAAAAGTACAAATGGAATACTTGCCTGCTAAGCCATCTTGGTATGTATGCCAGGAAAGTGTCTACTCAAACTGATAATGATCAGCTGTTGATTCACTATTTCCAAGACAATTTAACTGGAGCTGCCTTGAGGTGGTACATGGGTCTGGACAGTGCAAGCATCCGTACTTTCAATGACTTTGGTGAAGCCTTTGTCAAGCAATAGAAGTACAACATGGATATGGCGCCTGATAGAGATCAATTGAGGTCTATGTCTCAGAAGGATAAGGAGACATTCAAAGAATATACCCAGAGATGGAGAGAATTGGTTGCCCAGATAAGTCCACCTCTTAAAGAGAAGGAAATGAAGAAAATCTTTTTGAAGACGCTGAGTTCGTTTTATTATGAACATATGATTGCAAGTTCCCCCAATGATTTTATCGAAATGGTAAACATGGGGATGAGGCTAGAAGAAGGAGTCTGTGAAGGACGTTTGTCTAAAGAGGAGGCGTCAACTAGCAAGAAGTATGGTGGGATTTTCTCTAAGAGGAAGGAGGGAGAAGAAAATTCAGTATCCGTGGGGAGGCAGAGGAGGCCTCATGTTAGAAAAAGTTCTCAACCTCATCAACATCAACACCAAGTTTCTTCAGTAATTCCGATTTTTTCCAACAATTCCAACAATCAATCAGTTCTAGTTCAGCAACAACAACATCAACAACCGTAACAAAGAACCACCAACAACAACAACAGTCATCACCAACAAAATTTTGAGAGGAAGAAGGTCTCTTTTGACCCTATTCCTATGACTTATACAGAGTTGTACCCGTATTTGGTACTCAAGAATCTAATCCAGCCAAGAAATCCTCCATAAATCCCTGAGCCACTACCATGGTGGTTCAAGCCCGATCTTCATTGTGTTTTTCACGAGGGAGCCCTTGGCCATGATATAGAGAACTGCTATCCATTGAAGTATGAGGTGCAAAAGCTTGTGAATATTGGTATGGTGTCGTTTGAGGACAGAGTGCCAAATGTGAAATCCAATATGTTTCCTGCTCATAGTAACGCTTCTGTCAGCTTGGTGGATGATTGTCCATGGAATTTCCGAGTTTTGATGTGATACGTATCCGAAGTTCTCTGGTGGAGATGCATAAGACTTTGTATTTAATCAGTGACTGTGAACATGACCATGACTGTTGTGTCATTTGCAGCGTGAACCTCGTGGGTGTATGATTGTCAAGAGAGATATCCAGAAGTTGACGGACGAGAAGGTAATCCAGATTCAGCAGTCGAGGGATATGGGAGATGATGTGAATGTCATTGTACCAGTGTTTAAGACCCTTGAGCGGGTAGGCATTCAGTTTGATAGTAGCAACAACAACAATGTTAATAGATCGGTATCGCCATTGGTTATACAGTTAACGGGCCTTGTCCCTTATGCATTCGATAAAGTTGTACCATATCAATACAATGACACTATGATTTAAAATGGTCAAGAGGTTCTTGTACCAGTTGCAGATTCGGTGGTAAATATTGCAGACATTGGGAAGGTGATCCGTAGTGGTCGTGTCTTTAGTCTAGTGTTTCCAAAGATTGTGGAAGATGTTTCCATGAGTAAGAAAGTAGAGATTCTTGTGGCGAATCCAGTTAATGCTCCATAGTATCAGTCTGGTGAGTCCAACAAGTTGAAGACTAACGATGATGATGAGGTGTTAAGATTAATAAAAATAAGTGGATTCAATGACGTGGAGTAGCTGCTCCAGACGCCATCAAAGAATTATGTGATATCCTTGCTAATGAATTCTGAAGCGCATAGAGAAGCTTTAGAGAAAGTGTTGGAACAGGCCTATGTTGAGCATGATGTTATTGTGAATCGGTTTGACCACATTGTTGCCAACATTACTTCTTGTAATAATTTGAGTTTTTATGATGAGGAACTTCTTGAGGAAGGCAGAAATCACAATTTGGCATTACATATTTCAATGAACTATAAGGAGGACGCTCTGTCTAATGTGTTGGTTGATACTGGTTCGTCATTGAATGTGTTACCAAAATCAACTCTGTCAAGACTCTCTTACCTAGGTGCCCCAATGAGGTATAGTGGCGTAGTTGTCAAAGGTTTTGATGGTTCTCGTAAAACTGTCATTGGAGAAATGAACCTTCCTGTAAAGATAGGTCTGAGTGATTTCCAAATTACTTTCCAAGTAATGGATATCCACCCGACCTATAGCTGCATGTTGGGAAGGCCATGGATTCATGAAGCTTGAGCTATGACGTCTACTCTTCACCAAAAGCCGAAATTTGTGAAGAACGACAAGCTTGTCGTTGTTGGTGGAGAGAAGGCATTATTGGAGAACCATTTGTCATCTTTCATGTATGTTGATGCTGAGGAGAAGGTCGGAACACCGTTCCATGCCTTATCTATTACTGACGAATTGAAGAAAACTGGGGCACCCATGTCTTCTTTTAAGGATGCACAAGAGGCTATTCAAGCCGGCAGTATTAACAAGTGGGGTCGTGTTGTAGAAGTCCCCGATAAAAAAAATAAAGCAGGGCTAGGATTTCAACTGAGGCCATTCAAAGCCAAAGCCAAAGTTATGCAACCAATTTTCCATAGTGGAGGGTTGATTCATGGGAATGATCAATGCTCAGCTGCCATTATTGAGGACAGTGTTGATAAAGATGAAGATTGCGCCAACTTTGTGACGCATGACCAGACTTGCAACAATTGGGTTGTTGTTGACGTTCCTACTATTATTCACCGTTCTAAGTAATTTGTTTACATTATTTTGAGAAAATCCTTCTCCTATGCCTAAGGGAGAAGTGAGCATTGTTGGGAATAATGTTTGTTTGCACGTCATTTCTCTAAAATCAAAATATCAAATCATTATGCAGGTTGGGTCTCAAATTCATTAAATACAATGATCCTACTCCCTCTCCAAACTTTGATTTCCCTGTGTTTGAAGTTGAGGAAGAGAATGATGATGAAGAAATATCTGATGAGTTATCCCGTTTACTTGAGCATGAGGAAAAATCTATTCAGCCATTTGAAGAGCAAATTGAATTAGTCAACTTGGGTTGCGATGATGATGTGAAGGAAGTCAAGATTGGGTATCAACGGTGTCCAGAAGATAAGAAGGGGTTGATTAATCTTCTTCGAGATTATTTTGATGTGTTTTCTTGGTCCTATCATGTTATGCCTGGTCTGGACTCTAAGATTGTGGAGCATAAATTGTCGTTGAAGCCAGAATACCCGCCGATCAAGCAGAATTTGAGAAGAACACATCCTGATATGGCAGTGAAGATCAAAGAGGAAGTAAAGAATCAAATTGATGTTGTTTTTCTTGTTACCTTCGAATATCCGCAATGGGTGGCCAACATTGTGCCTGTTCCGAAGAAAGATGGAAAAGTATGCATGTGTGTTGATTATAGAGATTTGAATAAAGCCAGTCCAAAAGATGATTTCCCTCTGCCACACATTGATATGTTGGTAGACAATACAACTAAATTCAAAGTCTTTTCGTTTATGGACAGATTTTCCGGTTATAATCAGATCAAGATGGCACTTGAAGATATGGAGAAGACCACATTCATTACACCATGGGGAACATTCTGTTATAGAGTGATGCCTTTCGGTTTAAAGAATGCTGGTGCAACATACCAGAGAGCCATGACCACTCTTTTTCATGATATGATGCATAAAGAGATTAAAGTTTATGTTAATGATATGATTGCTAAATCAAGTGATGAAGAAGAACATGTTGAGAATTTATTAAAGTTATTCCAGCGTTTGAGAAAATATAAACTCCTCTTGAATCCCAATAAGTGTACTTTTGGTGTTCGTTCTGGTAAGTTGTTGGGCTTTATTGTCAGCAAGAAAGGTATTGAAGTTGATCCTGCCAAGGTCAAAGAAATACAAGAGATGCTTACGCCCAAAACTGAGAAGCAAGTCAGAGGTTTTCTCGGCCTCTTGAACTATATCTCAAGATTCATATCGCATATGATTTCCACATGTGCGCCAATTTTCAAGCTTCTTTGGAAAGACCAGTCTTGTGATTGGACCGAAGATCGCCAGAAAGCTTTTGATAGTATCAAATAGTACATACTTGAACCTCTAATTCTGTCTCCACCTGTTGAAGGAAGACCATTGATCATGTATTTGACTGTGCTTGAAGAAAGTCTGGGCTGTGTTCTTGGTCAGCAAGATGAATCTGGAAAGAAAGAATGTGCCATTTACTACCTCAGTAAGAAGTTCACCGACTGTGAGACTCGGTATTCTATGCTTGAAAAGACATGTTGCGCATTGGCTTGAGCTGCTAAGCGTCTGCACCAGTATATGTTTAATCATACTACTTGGTTGATATCCAAAATGGATCCAATCAAGTACATCTTTGAGAAGCCTGCTTTAACTGGGAGGATTGCCCGTTGGCAGATGTTGTTATCTGAGTATGATATTGAATACCAATCTCAAAAAGCAATTAAAGGTAGTGTCTTGGCTCACCATTTGGCTCACCAACCTATTGAAGACCATCAGTCAATGCAATATGATTTTCCTAATGATGAGATTTTTTATTTGAAGATGAAAGATTTTGATGAACCATTGCATGGAGAAGGGCCAGATCCTAGTTCCCGTTGGGGCATGGTATTTGATGGAGCTTCTAATTCGTATGGTAATGGTATTGGGGCAGTGATTATTACTCCTTAAGGCACTCATTTTCTGTTTACATCTAGATTGACCTTCAAGTGTACAAATGATATGGCTGAGTATGAAGCTTGCATTATGGGGCTTGAAGAGGCCATTGATCTCAGAATCAAATATCTTGACGTCTATGAAGATTCAACATTGGTTTTGAATCAAATCAAAGGTGAGTGGGAGACAAATCAACCCGGTTTAATACCATATAGAGACTATGCGAGGATGATTTCAACTTTCTTTACAAAGGTTAAATTTCATCATATCCCTCGAGATGAAAACCGTATGGCAAATGCTCTTGCAACATTGGCTTCAATGATTATGGTCAAATTTTGGAATGAAGTTCCCAATTTGACCATGATGCGTCTTGACTGGCCAACTCATGTGTTCGCCATTAAAGAAATCAAAGATGAAAAGCCATGGTATTTTGATATCAAGTGTTTCCTTCAAAGTCAGAGTTACCCAACTGGGGATGTGCTTTATAAGATAAATTTCGATATGGTTTTGCTCAAATGCATGGATAGATACGAAGCGGACCTATTGATGACTAAAGTCCATGAAGGTTCCTTTGGTGCCCATTCGAATGGACATGCTACTGCAAAGAAGATGTTGAGAGCAGGTTACTATTGGCTGACAATGGAATCTAACTGCTGTAAGTTTGTAAAGAAATGCCACAAGTGTCAAATTTATGCAGATAAAATTTATGTTCCTCCGACGCTGTTGAACGTCATTTCCTCTCCATGGCCATTCTCCATGTGGGGAATTGATATGGTTGGCATGATAAAGCCCAAAGCTTCAAATGAATATCGTTTTATTCTGGTGGCTATTGATTACTTCACAAAGTGGTTTGAAGCGGCATCGTACACGAATGTGACCAAGCAAGTTATTGTAAGGTTTATCAAGAATCAGATTATATGTCGCTATGGTGTGCCAAGCAAGATCATTACTGATAATGGATCTAACTTGAATAGTAATATGGTGGAAGCTCATTGCAATGACTTCAAGATTGCGCATCATAATTCTTCTCCCTACAGACCAAAGATGAATAGGGTTGTTGAAGCTGCAAATAAGAACATTAAGAAGATCATTCAAAATATGGTTATGACATACAAATATTGGCATGAGATGCTCCCATTTGCTTTGCATGGGTACCGTACATCCATTCGCACTTCAACAAGGGAAACCCATTTCTCTCTTGTTTATGGCATGGAAGTTGTGCTCCCCGTAGAGGTTGAGATCCCATCATTGCGTGTTTTGATGGAATCTAAGTTGACAGAAGTTGAATGGTGCCAGACCAGATATGACCAGCTGAATTTGATTGACTACCATGCGTCATGGTCAGTTATATCAGCATAGAATTAAGAAAGCATTTTATAAGAAGGTCAAACCTTGTGTGTTTAGATAAGGTGACCTCGTGCTCAAGAAGATTTTATCTTTCAAACCTGATGTTAGGGGAAAATGGGCTCCTAATTACGAAGACCCATATGTTGTTAAGAGAGCCTTCTCAGCTGGTGCATTAATTCTTACAACTATGGATGGTGAAGAGTTCACGCGTCCTGTGAATGCTGATGCAGTTAAGAAATACTTCGCCTAAAAAAAAGAATGTCTCGCTAAGTTGAAAACCCGAAAGGGCGGCTTAGGCAAAAATGAGCGTCTCGGTGGATTGAAAACTCGGAAGGGCGATCCAGGCAAAAGTTAGAGACCTACAACAGAAAAATTCATCCAGGTAGATTGAGTACCCCATCTTGGGGAAATCTCGGCAAAAATTAGGGATTATGGCAAGTAACTACATCCGGATGATCCTGATCTTTGAAATAGTTTTGGAGAAAGTCATTTGGTTCTAGTTCATCATTTCTCAACCAAAGGCAAGCACAGTAGATTTTGAAGTTGGTAGGGAGAGTAGTGATCATTGTATTCAATGTAGCCCTTTTTCATGTTAATTACCATTTTCAAACTTTGTAAAGATCCATGAAGTCTCGTCATTTACGGACTACCATTCTATTAAATAAAGTTGAGATTTTCATCCAATTATTTATATTCTTATTTACTTCTGTTAAATAAAATTGAATCATTATGATGATAATTTTGAAAAAAGTCAACGAATAATTATTTTTCTTGAAATAATAAAAGCAGACGCTTTAAGAATAATTGATTTCAGCAAGAAATATCAACAACAATCTAAGAACAGGTAAGTCTTGGAGTGTGGAGAATTGTTGGTCTCTCCCCCCAAGTAGTTGATTTGGTAATTCTTTTCCTCCCCAACAGTTCGTCATTTGTCCTCGGCTTGGTTGATGAGTTTCTCCCCTAATAATCTCCTCTCCCAAGTAGAGTTTGTGGGTTTTATCCCTAGTTGAGCTAATGATCGATCTCATTTGCAAATCCATATTCCCCAGATGAGGTGCTCATGTTTTGTATCCCCATGTTAGTGCTTTGTGATTGGACCTAGAGATCCGAAACCTTTATTTGGTTTCCATTTTGCATTTGATTGTTTATCTTTGCCTTGGAATTGGTTTATTTCGCAATTTCCAAGAAGAATTCAATGATTATTGAGGAATGTGACAATCTTGGTCACATCATCCCCATCAATTTGCTTAAATCCTCATGTAGAATTTTATCTCTTGTATTCCCCGGCGGAGTTCATCTTCTGATAGCAGTTCCCTCTTTCCCGGCGGTGTTTGATTATGAGTAGTATTTGATTTAGTCCCCAGCAAGGTTATCTCCCATTTAACATGGTGTTGACTTAAAATTCCCCACAATATTGATTTGTGTGGATTCTCAGCAGATCATTCTCCATAGTCAACATGTTTGGTTGATCGTCCTTCAACAATGCTCTCCTCCCGTAAGGTTTGTCGTGATTGATTGAAAGCATGTTCCCCATGACTTTCCCATCAAGAGTAGATTCATTCGAAGCTAGATGGTTTATTTTCATCCCTAGCAGATTCTCCAGTTGGTGTTTCCATCTTGTCAAGATTAACCGAGTGTTACAGTGATGATTCAAATCTTTGTTATATGTATTCTTTGTGTTGTTTTGTCAACATAACCATAATCATATACATACAGGTTCATGCATATAATACATCATCAGATATTTCATTGTGCATCTTATCGCATTGATTTTTTCATCTGATCCCCTGCTTTGGTAATATTATGTTTCCATGCAGATTTGATGTGTCTGTCCTCCTTCAATTGCAGAGTGTCATCCCTTTTAAGCAGAAAGATTTTATCCTTTCTCATTCCCCAATGAGTTATTTCCTCGTGGATGATAATTATTTTAGTTTCCTCCCCAGTTTATTATCTGAATGGAACCACTCCCCCTGAGTTATATCCTCATTGGGTTGAGACTTTGATTGACCGTTTCTTTCTAGTTCTTGCCTAGATAGATCTTTTGGTCTCCGAGAGTTTATTACCTAGTAACTGGTAATATTCTTCTTGATGTTAAGTACATTACTTTTGCCAAATACCCGGTAAAATGTAATCTACTTCCTTTGTTTTCCCCAGCGGATTCACTTTCATGTTTCCCCAGTGAGTTTATCCTTGATATATTCATCTTAATCGATGACGAATATTCTTCCTATTTGGTATTCTACCCAGTAAAAAGGTATATGTAATCCCTATTTTATTCCCCATAGAGTCTATCCTTGATATGTTCACTTTAACCGGTGATAGATTTTATCTTCTCTTTGGTATTCTACCCAGTAACTGGTAGTTGTAATTCCTACTTGTTTATCCTTGATATGTTCACTTTAACCAATGAAGGATACTCTCTTTGTTGGTCTTCTACTCAGTAACTGGTAGTTGTAATTCCTATTTCTCCTCGGCAGTTTATCCTTGATATGTTCATCCTAACCGATGACAAATATTCTTCCTTTGAGTTTATCCATAATATGTTCACTTTAACCAGTGACAAATACTCTCTCTGTTGGTCTTCTTCCTAGTAATCGGTAGTTCGAAATCCTATTTGATCTGTTTCCCCAGTAGGTTATTCTTACCCAGTTGACCGGTAACAAATACACCTCTTTTTTCTCAGCGAGTCATCCTTGATATGTTTACCCTAACTGGTAACGAATGTCCCTATGTTAGAGTGTATTATCTTTCTACCCAGTAACCAGTAATAGATAATATATCTCTTGTGCTCTTGTGTTGAAGTGCATTCTTACCCAGTTAAGTTTGAGTGCGTATTCCCTCAGTGGAATCACCTTTTCCTATTTGATTTGAGTATTTCAGCTTTGTTCTGGTCTACCCATTTCCCCTGCAGATTTTCTGGGTTCTCCCAACCGAGCCTTTCCATTGATTTATTTTCGTGGAAATCCCTCGTGTTTCCAGTAGTTTTCAAGATGTAGCCTGGCCTACGCATAACTTCTTATCCCCTAGAGTCTCCATCTCCTCAGCGAGCTTTCCTTATGGAATACGTTATGATCCCGTGGACTTTCAGTCTCTCTAGATTCTTTTCCTCTGTGGAAATTTATTCCCCACAAAGATTGTTTTTACATACATATCATATGCATCAGGAGGTCTCTTACAGACAAAAATTTGTTTCTAGATGTTGTTATTTGAGTCCATTCAACTGAGCTGATAGAAAGATTTTAGCCTTCACATCCTCAGTTAGAATATCCTTAAATAGGGGCCGTTGTAAGACCCCAATTTTGACCATAAGATCCCTCATGATATCTCATCATATGCATTGGCTTTGGGATAAAACCTTGGCATCCTCCTTACCCCTCATTCATTGGGTTGGCATTGGGAGAGATCGCCAAGAACATTTAATTGTATCTTACCTTGTTTTTTCTTTGTTTACTAACCAAAATACCAAAAATATGTCTATGTATAGCTTTGTCTCTTTTGTAGGTAGTGTGTGCATCCACCAATGCCTTATCAAGCTCATATCTAGGGTTTAAGACTCTCAGTACAAGGAAATAAATCAAGGGATCATTCATATTGGTTCTAGATATCATATATGGATCCCCATGATCTTCACTTATCATCTTGATCAAGAAATCATCAAGAGTTTGAAGCTTGTTTTCCTTGGAAGCCCTAATTCATCTAGGTATCTTTTGCGACTTCCTCAGCAAGTTTCTTTATCATTTTATCAAATATTTAAAGTTATACTACATATTACATCATCTTATACATATATGGTCCTCCATGAGTCCCAAAGATCAAGAGAAATTCAAGTTTATAAGTTGGTTCAAGGAGGTTGACCAGAGAAAGTCAACTAGTCAAAACTAGGGTTCCTTAGACCCTATCTCCTACAATTTTGGTCATATGAAAATTATTCCAAGAGAAACGTTACTCCTTATGATATTCTAAGCAACTTTCATGTTGAGGTCAAGATCTAGTTTTTCTTGGAAAGTCATTTTTTATGGTGAAATATTATAGGTCATTTTGTTTGTGCCCTAGTTAGGAGGTCAACTTCCAAGGACCATAACTTGCTCAATTTTTATGATATGAAGACCATACAAGTTTCATGATCAATTTCAAGACATACTTTCCAACTTTTATTCTTTGAGAAACTTCAAATTTAACTTGCAAAGGCATGTGCCAAGAGGAAACATTATAGGTCTTTTTGGGCCATTACCATTGAACAAGCAATTTTCCTCAACTTATAAAATGCACAACTCCTTCATGCAATTTCCAAATGAGGTCACATTTGTGACCAAATTTAATAAAAATGAAAGCACTACAACTTTTATGAAGGAACCTTTTCAATTTGAAGCTCATAGCAAAAGTTATTCAAGCTGGAAGAAGTGGATATTTGACTTGGTACTTAGAAAATTTTCAATTATGTTTGATTTCTCAAACTTCCACCTCAAAATTCATCATGATCCAAGTTTAAAATGTAAAAGTGTTCAACATGAGAGTTGTTCCCTTTGATGTCACCTTTCCAAAAAGTCCAAAATCACTTCATTTGGACAAAGATTGAAGAACTTGCGCATGGGTGTAATGCATGGCCCCATTTGGGAAGATTTGTGACCAATTTTCATTTCAACATTGCATGGTCCCTTGATTTTGTTTCAACATCATTTGGAATTGAGTTTGGACCTTTTGACATCATTGATTGGGCTTTGTACACGCCCATGCAAGCATGCATGAGATCACTGCTATTTTTGGATTTTGAATAGAAATGTGTGAAAATCAATTGCCAAGCCTATAAATACATGCCTCACTGCTCAGAATGAAGGACACCTTGCCCAAGATTTGCTCATGCAACCTTCCCACCTCCATTAAATGATAATCTTGAAGGTTTTCATTTGAAAATAATGTTTCAATTTCACTTCTATTTTGAAGTTGAAACTCCAAGAATCCAAGCCATTTGAGCTCTCATTTCACCTCTTGCAATCAAGTGGAAGCAAGCCCAAGCCAATTGAGATCTAGACCGAGCTTCATCACTGCAAATAGAAGGTGAAATTTTTCAAAATTTCTCTCTTCAATTCTCTCTCAATTCTCCGTCATTTCAATTAATTTTTGGTTGGCTGAAGTCCTACCAATGTAGGCAACAAGATTGAGTTGCTTTGAGGTCAAATCGAAGCAATTCAGTTCATACTCCTCAATTTTCAATTCCACGTATCTTTCAATATAGTGAGAATTGGAGAATTTTGAGGGAATATTTGGATTCCTGACATTTTTCTCTTCAAATTAATGTATTCACTTTTTATTTTAGTGAAGGTTGATGGTGGACCAGTCCAGTGAGGTCCACCAGAGAAGATGACCGGAGCCCTAGCTCTGGTGGTGTGTTGACACCTTCTCATCCCTTTGATCGTGTTTAAACGTTTTAATTTGGACCTTTGATTTGTTTGACCCTGTTTGCAGCGCATTGACACAAGTCCATTGTGTTCCCCATGTACGTGGCCATCAGATATGCCCCCTCAATTAATGAGGGAAATCTGATGGCCCCTGATTTTTCATAATTTCTGATTTTCTTTTAATTACTTTCATTTCATTGAATTCATAATAAATCCTTTTTTTATCCAAAAAATATGGGACTTTCACCAAAAATCTTTAAATATTTTATCTTTCATATTCTGAATTACAATTATTTTTTGGATTGATTTTGGTATTTTTCATGAATTAAATGTTTTTGTGCATATTTTTAGTTGTTTAAAAATACTTCTGACTTTCCAAAAATCATGATTTTTTTTTGTCTAAGGTCATTTGACCTTGTTTGATCTAGGATAAATCCCTTGGCCATTTATTTGGTATTTTGAAGGGATTTTAGGTTTTTGACCAAATTAAAATGTATTTTAATTCATTTTAATGTGATTTTTAATTGATTAAATGTTTAAAAATTATGTTGAGCTATTTTTATGGTCTTGTGAAGTTTGAATTTCGGTTTGGGCCTTGGTCATGATTGATTTTACTTTTGTTAGATCAAAACCATTGGATTTAAGGGATTGATGAAATGTACATTTCATCTCCCAAAAGGAATGGATGATTTTGATTTGATGAAATTCCTCTCATGATCAATTGGTGTTTCTATCTCCCCCTCCCTCTTCATATTCATCCCTATTCTTTTTCATTCCCCCATTTGACCAATGAAATCTCTAATGTCTAAAGGCTAATTAATTCATCAATGACCTTGTGTTAGATGAATCAATACAAGTATGACTGAGATATGTCCCTCCCATTTTTTTAGTGTGTGGTATGTTTTAGGAGTTTGGTTCCTTGTACCAAATCTCTAATATGCATTAACACCTATATTTTTATTGCTCGGCCTCATATAGTTCCGACTTCTACATAAGTCCAATTACAATTGCTTAACATAGAGCTAAATTTGACCCTCAAGGCATAGCATTCTAGTAACTGAGATTGTAAGTCTCTCATTCTTCATGGCAATGTATGAAAACATGACCTTTTTTACTTTCATGAGATCTAGTGGCATACTTGTTGAATTATCCAAGTTGTAGCCCTTCTCATGGAAGATATCTTGGCTTAAGGATTCATTCTTGTGAATGAATGGTTGAGTGTTCTCCAAAGAATGACTTAATCAATTAAAACTCAACACTAACCTTTTACTAACATTTGGCTAACCATTAACTAACTCTTATTCATTATTGCTTTACTTTCAAGTCATTTACTTTATGCAATTTAAATTTCAGTCATTTATCATCCCTTGCCATTTTACATGCCATGAACTTGTTTATGTTTCAAGTCTTTTTCACTTTGCTCATTTGAGCCATATCTTTTGATTGTATATATTTGTTTGTTTGTCTTTGTTTTTTTTTGTGGTCTTAGGACTTTAAAAACACATAATAACAATCAAAACCCTAAAATACATTTGGTGGACCGTTGGATTTGATCTGAGCTTTGGACTTAGAATTAGGCAACATTCCCTATGCTAAAGAACTTGGCCAATGCCAACATCTGGGACTGAGCTATCTTTGAACTGTGCTTTCATTTGATGCAAGACTTTATAATTTCTTGGATTCATCTGCTACTCTGTCTTTGTGCTTAATTGTTATTTTGATCTTGTGTCTGATGTTTTGTTCTAAGTTGATCAAGGAATATTTCATCTGGTACATTGGAAGACAATGAAGACTGCTAGATATTGAAATGCTTGCTTGGATGTGGCCATCTTTATTTGATGCCTTGATTTTTATGATGTCTAGATATTTCTCATTGCTTATTGATCATTGCTTGATTAAAGTCCAAAGGAAAATGGGTTTCTATATGACATTCTTGTCTGTTGGATTGCATCCCATTAGTCAGATCTTTTCAACTCTTAACTTTTAAATTTATGCTTAGGATAACCTCTTCATCTCCTCCCACTTCTTAAATTTCAAAATCTCTCCCTCTTTTCAAAAACTTTTCTTTGCTTGAGATTTCAAACGTAGACATTTTTTAATGATTAGAAACTTTGGCCATATGCCATTGAATTTTCAAACTCTTTCTTGAATAAAATTTGTAAATAAACTTAACCATATTGACTTAAATTTCAAAAGACAAAAAGAGCTAATAACTCCATTCAAATTTTTGGCCCTTTATGTATTTTCCTATTAAACTTTTGTTAAAAGCAATTCACCAACTTATTTGAAATGTTTACAAATAACTACAAGGTTTTGATCCCTCATTTTTATGTTGGTACGTAGGCACGAGACTGAAGGTCTTGTCAAACACAAAAATATAATCAATGGATTATTTTCTCACCCCCACACTCTATTTTTTCTCAAACACCATTTATACCAAAAACACATGCACACATAAAAAGGGCTCCTTGGGAGTACCTATGACACTTTGGGTGCTAACACCTTCCCTCTGTGTAACCAACCCCCTTACATGTAATCTTTGGAATTTTATTAGTTTTGATTTGAAAACTTCTTATCTTTGGGTTTGTTCTTAACTTTCCCTTTTCCTTTGGAAACAATAAAAGCGCGGTGGCGACTCTGGTTTTATTGACGTCAAGTTTATCCATAGCTTGGTAGTCATGAATTTACCGCTACAACCGGCCAATCTGAAGGATCCCCGGCCATGATGTTGGTCGCACCTATAGCCACCTCAGTACTTAAAGTAGAGGTGGTTACCACCACTTATGAAACCACCGTATTATACTTAATTGCGTCAACCGACTCCACCAACATCATACTTTTCACGGACAACTCATTAACCTTAAAATGCTCAGCATGTTTAAGCTAAGAAACTAGGTCTGGTCGAACCTTATGCTGCATATGTTGTTTGGTATTAGTATCGATGGGATCTTGAATATAGGTGTCCTGATAAACCTGAATAAAATCGCCATCAGGCTCTCTCCTCAATCTAGCGGCTTGCGTCTTCGAGGCAGACAGAAGAAGAGGAAATTGAAGCCCTTACCGTGCGAGAAGAAAGAGGAATGGAAATATTTGTATTATCCTTTTCAATGGCATCATTAGATAAGAGGGCATAAAAATAAGAATCCTTAAAGGAAGCTCCCACATCTTGAGAACCCATTGAAAGCATTTGCGAGTCAGAATCATCAGTTAGGGATATCACTTCAGGTCCCCGGTGATCATACATAAAAGGGGAAGGGTTTGAACCAAGAGATACTCATGTTTTCATAATAGAAGATGCACCACTCTCAGAAAATCTAGTTGTGCGAATAAGATTATCACTCATTTTAATAAAAGTAGATGAAATGCAGAAGGTAAAAACCCGAGGTGAGGGAGGTACATGATAAAGTGAAGCTGACAAAAAGAAAATGCGGTAAGGATGCTGTAAGACCCCAATTTTAACCTTAAGATCCCTCATGCAATTTCATCATATACATTAGCATTGGGATCACACCTTGGCATCCTCCTTACCCCTCTTTCATTGGGTTTGTTTGGGGAGAGATCACCAAGCACCATGTGATTGTATCATACTTGTATATTGTCATTTTTACTAACCAAAATATCAAACATATGTCTTTGTATTTGTCTAACCCATTATAGGTAGGGCATGATCCTCATTGATCTATCAAGTCTATATCAAGGGTTTGAGACCCTCATGGCTAAGAGCACAATCAAATATTGGTCCACAAGGTCTCAAAACATAATATATAAGTCCCAATGATCTCTACATGCCATATTTATCAAGTATTCTTCAAGAGTTTGGAGGTGATTTGCCTTGGAAACCCTAGTTTGATTGGGTATCTTGAGTAACTTCTCCAACAAGCTATCTCACCAATTGATCAAATTTCTTAAGGGATACTTCAAAATTCATCATCTTATTCATATTTGATCTACCATGAGCCTAGAAAGTCAAGAGAATTGAAGGTTAGCAAGTTGGTTGATGGTGGTTGGCCAGATGAATTCATCTGATCAAAGTTGGGTCTCCCTAGACCCTATCTCCTATAATTTTCACCATATGAGAATGATTCCAAGAGAAATGTTACTACAAATGACATTCCAAACAACTTTCATGTTGATACCTAGAGCTAGTTTTGCTTGTAAAATCACTTCCTATGTTGAAACATTATAGGTCATTTTGTCTAAACCCTAATTTGAAAGTCAACTTTCCAAGGCCATAACTTGCTCAATTTTTATGAGATGAAATATTTCCAAATTTAACAATCAAATTCAATAAGTGTACTTCAACTTTGACGTTTGGAGTAAGAGCTAATTCAACTTTTATGAGCATGTGATATGAGGATACATTATAGGTCATTTTTGACCTATACCATTGAACAAGTGATTTTCCTCAACTTCAAAAATGCGTAACTATATCATTATAAATCCAAATGACATGAAATTGGTGACCATTTTGAAGGTATTTGAAAGAGATACAACTCTGATGAAGACACGTTTCTCATTTGAAGCTCACATAAAAAGTTAAACAAGGTGGAATATTGAGATATATGGCTTGATACTTAGAAAAATTTTCAACATGTTAAAATTTCCAAACTTCCACCTCAAAATTCACCATGGTCCAAGTTCCAAATGAAAAATTGTTAAACATCAAAGTTGTTCCCCTTAATTTAAGCTTTCTAAAGAACTCAAGTTCATGCTTTTTGGATAAAGTTTGCTAGGGCTGCACATGGATTTAATAGGTCTGTATGATTGGAAGAAATCAAATGCCAAAAATCACATTTCACATTGCCTTGACAATCAAGCCTCATTTGAACTTCAGAACTGTTGCAAGTGGATCAAATTGGATTGCTTCATGGGCCTGTACACGCCCATGCAAGCTTGTGCATGAAATGTCCAAGTTTAGCAATTTTTCAAGTGTGCAAATATCAGTCCCAATTGCTATAAATATAGGCCCTTAGAGCTCAATTCAAAGACACCTTGCGCGCCATCTTTGCCCCCCAATTGAAACCCTTACCATTCAAAGGAAAACTTGAGAATTTTCAAATTGAAAATTGAGTTTGAATCTCACTGTTTGGAGATTCAGAAACTCCAGGATCCAAAGCTTTGTACCATTGTCAAACCTCTCCTACAAGTTTCTCAAGTGTGATCAGATCAAGGTTGAAGCAAGCAAGATCCATTTTTGCACAGCATTGAAGGTAAATTTCAGAAAACTTCATCTCTTTGATTCTCACTCAATTCTCTTGGATATTTGGTTGTTTGAAGTCCTACCAATGTAGGCAAGAAGATTGAGTTGCTTTGAGGTCAAATCGAAGCAACTCAGTTGTCACACCTCAAAATTCAACTCCTCATATCTTTTTATATATTTGGAGTTAGTTGAAATTGAGGTCAGATTCGTGCTCTACGCCATTTTTTCTTTCAGATCATGTCCTCCTTTTTTATTTTGGTGATGGTTGGTGGTGGACCAGTCCGGCGAGGTCCACCGGAGAAGAAGACCAGAGCTCTGGCTCCGGCGGTGTGTTGGCACGTCTCCAGACCACAGGATCCATTTGAAATGTTTTAATCTTAGGCGTTGGTTTTGATTACCACGCGTGTGGCGCGCTGACTATGTTCCACCATGGAACGCGCGTTTCCATCCACTTGATCTGCCACCTCAATTAATGAGGGAGATCAAGTGGCTCACTTTTTTTTTTATTTTTTGATTTTTGTTTTAATTCATTTGATTTTCATTAATTCATATTAATTTTAATATTGATCCAAAAAATATGAGAGTTTCACCAATTTTTTAAAAATAAATTCCTATTTCATATTCTGAATTAAAATTATTTTTTGGATCATAATTAATATTTTTAATGATTTAATTGATTTTTTTATTATTTTTAATTGTTTAAAAATACTTTTAAGTCTTTAAAAATTCTGAAATTTTTTCTCCAAGGTCCTTTGACCTTGTTTGACCTATGATAAATCTCATGGCCATTTCTTTGGTGTTTTGATGAGGTTTTAGGAATTTGACAAACCATATTTAATTTAGATGCATTATTTTAGTATTTTTAAATTGAATAAATGCCAAATAATTGTGTTACCTCTTATGATGGTTTGTGTAAGTTTGACTTGTGTTGTTGGGCCTTGGTCAAGATTGATTTGGCTTTGCTAGGTTAATATCATTAGATTTAGGGGATTGATGGAATGTACATTCCATCTGCCAAAATGAATGAATAATATTAACTTGGTAAAAGTCCTCATTTGACCAATTTGAGTTATGATCCATTCCCATCCCTCTTCATCTATTTCCCCTTCTTTATGCATCCATTTCATTTGGCCTATGATATCTCAAAGTCCTAAAGCTAGTTGATTGAAAAATCAACATGAGTATGGATGAGATTAGGCTACCTCTTTTGCATATTCTTTTTGTGTGTGGTATGTTTCATGAGCATAGTCCATTATACTATGTCTCTAACATACATTAACACCAAAATTCTATTACCCTGCCTCAAATAGTTGTGACTTCTACATAAGTCCAATTACGATTGCTTAACATAGCGCTAAATTTTTGACACAAAAAGGCATAGCATTCTAGTTAGTGAGATTGTAAGTCTCCCCTCTTTCATGGTATTGTGTAGAAACTTGGCATTTTTTCCTTCCTTTGGAAGATGTCTTGGCTCAAGGATCCATGCTTGTGATAAGTCGGTTGAGTGTTCTCCAAAGAATGACTTAAACAAAAAAAAAAGCAAAAGCAAAAACAATACTAACTTCTAACTCATTAACAACTAACATTTAATTTCAAGTCTTTTATTTTAATGCACTTTAATTTTTAAACTCTATTCATTTGTCATTATTCATACCATTCTAATTGTTTATATTAATGCTTTTTCACTTTGTCCACTTGGACCATATTGTGTGATATATCTTGTTTGTGTATATTTTGTTTGTTTGTGTAGTCTTTGACCATTAATGTACATAATAAGAAACAAAAACCCTAAAAAACTATTGCGTGGACTGTTGGCTGGATCTTGAACAATTGGACTTAGAATCTAGGCAACATCCCAATGCAAAAACGACTTGGCCAATGCCAACTATCATGTAACCAAGTGCTTGCAATTTGAAACTTCATCTGATACATCTTTGAAGATCCCTTTGAGTTCATCTGCAACATGATCACTATGAAGCTGTTATTTTGAACCTGTGACTTGTGGAATTCATCTCCTACATAGGCCAATTTGAAGAAGATTATAGAGTGGCTAAAGCTTGGATATGACAATCTTTATTTGATGCCTTGCTCTTCAAGTTAATATTGTATGCATTGTTTGTTTCTTGATTCTAATATCCAAGGGAATTTGGGGTTTCTATATGGCATTCTTGTCTATTGGATTGCTACCCATCGATCAGAACTTTTCAACTCTTAACTTTTAAATTCATGCTTAGGATTAGTCTCTTCATCTCCTCCCCATCTCTTTAATTTCAAAATCTCTCCCTCCTTTTGAAAATTCTTCTTTGCTTGAACTAGTTTTGTTCTAAACTTTGACCACTTTGCAAACTAGAAACTTTGGCCTTATGCCATTGCATTTTCAAACTTCTTTTCTTAATCAAACTTGTAAATAGACTTAATTATACTTGACTTAAACTTTAAAAAAATAATCCAAAAAGAACTAACTCATTCAAACCATTTTTAGGCCTTGTACCTTTTAAACCTAACTTTTGTTAAAAGCAATGCACCCACTTTAAAATTTGTATCACAAACTACGAGGTTTTGATGCCTCATTTTTATGTTGGTACGTAGGCACAAGTCCGAAGGTCTTGTCAAACACAAAAATATAATTAATGAATTATTTTCTCATCCCCCCATTCTATTTGTTTGTAAACATATTTTTTGTACAAAATACATATGCACACAAAAAAAGGCTCCCTAGGAGTACCTAGGACACTTTGGGTGCTAACACCTTCCCTCTGTGTAACTAACCCCTTACTTGTAATCTCTGACATTTTAATAGTTTTGATTTGAAAACTTCTTACTTTTGGATTTTGTTCGTAGTTTTCCCTTTTCCCTTGGAAACAATAAAAGCGCTGTGGCGACTCTTGTTATTTGATGTCTTGCTTATCCATAGCTTGATGATCATGAATTTACCGCTACAGATACATGGAATCTTGAGTAAGGAGCTGCAACTATTCTGGTAAGTGATCAATGGAAGGAAGAGAGGAAAACACTTGCAAATAGAAACTGACTTTTAAGGATTGTGAAAAGTTTCCTCAACATTAAACAACCCATATATATAGGTGAAGGTAAGCTAAGAACCAGATAAGCTGCAAAGAGAAGTTACAAAATCAATAGATGGATTTTCCCTTAGAAACATAAACAAACTCGAGTGCTCTATAAACAACATCATGCCCTAACTAGTCACACCGAGCCACAAAATAAAAAGAAGCAACAAAACATTTCAATTATAGGAAGGCATTTATTGCGCTTGTTCCCACTGCTTTTTCAACTGATTCCAAGCATTCCCGCTTCTGGTTCAAAAAAACTGACATCCTTAGAGGCCGACCACGAACGATAAAGACTTCCTCGACTCAGTAATGTCTGACAAGCCTTAGGGGGAACTTTTATGGGCCGTCCAAAGACCTAAAGAGATAAGGCCCAAATTAATGTCAATCCACTCCAAATGACCCAAGGTATAAAGTCATTTGACTCCTAATGTAAGGTACACTTTATGATCTCCATTTTTTACTATATTCATCTCGAATTCTGAACCGACTTAGGCGTTGGAGTATTAATCTTGCATGTCCGCCCCTGCGCTACTGTGTCTGAGATCAACATCACTAGTTCAAGATTCTTCACCATTAACATACTCTTAATTATGGCTCTAGAATAAAACAATTTCCCTAACAAATCCATATAAAATCAAAACCAATGCCAATAAAACACGCATAATATGGAACAAAAGAAAATGCGATCCAAATATGGTTCGCTCTTAAAGACTGTGCAGAATCTGGAATAAAAATATTTTCAAAAAACAACGCACCAAAAAATATTAGTGGTAGGATTCCTAAACAACTTAGGTGACATTTTGATAAAATTTGTTCAATAAATGTAAGTCAATCCATATATAATAACAATATGAAATAAAAAGGCTCAATATCTTCTCTTCTTTCCTAATTTTTTATTGATGATGTTTGCACCGTTTGTCGTAAGGCGTGCTTGAATATCTTTAAGGAATATACAATTTATTGTAGGGAGGTTATAGGCTTCGAATATCCACATGGAATTTTAGGGATGTCCTTTCAGATATATTTTGGTGGGAGTTTCTATGAAGAAAGAGGCATTGTGAATTTCTTGACCCACCTACTTGAGGGAAGATTAACATTTAAGAAATAAGATGTTATGATATATGGATGAATTGGAGGAAAATATGCATGTGTGCAATTTATTGGGTTTTTACCATGTTTTTGAAAACTCTAACAATTCTAGTGAGTTTGTTGAAAGCTTCAAGCACACCAAGAAATTTGATGGGTGGTATAATGAATAATGACAACTAAAATATATGACCTCGAACAAAAAACTAACATGTTAACGATAAAGGAAAATACATAAAAAGTCACAAGAATAGAAAAGGAAAGAAAACAAAGAAACTTCTTTACCCAATTCGATCAAGGCGATCTAATTTGACAGAAGGTCTACTCCCAATTCAATATACTTCTAAAATTTGTTACTAGAGATTACAAGAGAGTTACTAGAAAATAGTCACCCAAGCTCCCAATAAAAAACCGTATTTTCTACCATAGTGTTTCTCAATCTCTCAAACTTTCTATATATGAATCACACAAGTCTAAGGTGTTTATAAATGTTTCCCAATCCCCTTAGATACCTCAAAGGGTTTTCGAAATTCTAAGAATTTAAAGGAATTTCTACCATTGCCTCTATAAGTTTCTCAATAGGATTCCTAACCCTTCTCTTTGTCTTCAATTTGAAGCACTAAAGATTTTGAAGACAAGAATGATAGAGATGCATATTTATAACTGCTCAAGCCCAAGTGATCCTTAATAGGCCTAAGTTTAACTCATTAGCGGACATATATGCGAATCAAAACGACCAAGCACAATACACAAAAACCGACTAAACCAGACTTGATGGCTGACGAACACAAAATTCCCCCCCGACTCGACCAATTCCCACCAAAACTCCATCGCGGATAGTCAGACCACCACTACCAGATGGTCTGACCGCCACTATCGAATGATTGGATTGTCGTTGGACAGTCAGACCTTCACCGAAAAATTCCCTGAAACCGCTACCGTCGACCATGGTTTTCAATGTCGCTTGGCTGCGTCGGCTGCCTGATTGCCGCCACAATGGCTTTTAGTGTCGTGCTGGCCACCACCCGCTGGATTGTCCTTGTGCTCGAGCACCATCCCTTGACATTCTTATTGATTTAGACTTTATTGATTTTCGTTAATCTCGAATCATATTTTCTTTCTCTTCATTGGTTAAGGTTTTAAGGCACTTATACATCCCACTTGAGCAATTAAGTACGAGAGACTAAATCTTTTACAAATAGTGCAAAAATTCATACATATCGATGTCGTGTCTCGTAAGACTATGAATATTGGTTTTAAGATGAATAATTTTTTTAATCCAAAATTAGATAGCAAGACGAGTGTTTTTTTTTATCTAATTCTTATTTATTAATGAAATAGAGATTTATAGTTCTAAAATATTCATGTAAAAAAATAAGAGGGTACCCTACATCTTGGGCTTTTGAACTTCGATTAAAATATGAAGATCAAATTTTTAATGATGGTGAAGGAAAGTGCAACCCATATGCTTATGTTTTGTGATCTTAATATTGGATCACAATCGTCATCATCCAAAATAATTAATATAAAAATGTGATCAGTTGGCATAATGCCATTGGTGAATGGTGATAATGGTGACATTAGTTTTTGTTCATAATAACTTTGAGGTATGCAAAGTTCAAATCATGAGACCCAGCTTTTATGCTTATTTTTGTCTTATTTTCACCATTCCATGAATCAACAAATCAAATCATTTGCTTGCAATGGAACTATTAAGGGAAAAGTCACACTAAGAAGTTTCTTTTGAAATTAAAATAAAATATCATTGAAACATTTGAATATATGCGGGATATTTGTAATCTAAGTATACATGAGCAATGTTTGGTGACTTGGATTTTTGTCACATAATACAGGGGGTGTGTATTTCACGATCTAGGCTATTAATTTTTTTTTTGTTAGTAACATCATTAATATTAAATATTTATTTAAACACTTGAGATGGAGGTATTTTCATTTAAACTCATTTAAAATTTTACTCTCTCCCCTCTTTATTATAAAAAATAAATTTATATATAATTAATATATGTGATTTATATAAAGTAGAAGATTTGAATTTGTTTTGAGAGACATAATCAGTAATTGAATCGGACAATGAATGTTGATAATGATTGTTATTGGTGTGTGAAGATTAGGGGATGAAATATATGGATAATGAATTATTTTGCACATGGTGTTACTTTCTATTTATAAGAGAGTAGATTTCTGCATAAATTATTACGGAGGAAAGGAATTTGTTTCTTCTTATATTTCTTATATTCCGTATTAATTTTATCGGGGAGAAAATCATGCATTTTTAAAACTCTTCTCTAAATTTTCAACTTCATTTAAATCCTCATTCGACTCTCTTCAAGTAAGACTATATTATTTACAAAAAGCAGACATCTCGGTGCTATAATTCTTGGATGTGTTTCACGAGTACATACAAAATTAAAGTAAAAATGTAGGGATTTATGGTTGATTCTTGATGCAAACCTATTGTGATGGGAACATCGTCTGTCCCTCCACCATATGTATGCGCACTAGTCGATACCCCTTCATACATATCCTAGATAACTTGAATATATGCAATCTTAATCTCTTTCTTCTTTATGCCTTTTTACAAAATCTCTCTAAGCACTATATCACACGCCTACTCCAAGCCAATAAAAATTAAGTGCAAATGATGTTGGTCCATTTGATACTGCTCTGTCTCTATCACACGTCATAGTAGATAGATCTCTTCCAATGTCGATTTCCCAATCATAAAATTAAATTGATTCTCAGTGACTTGCATCTCTTTTCTTAGTCTTCATTCAATCACTTTTTTCCAAGAATTCAGGGTATGACTCATAGGTTTAATCGCCGTAGAATTTGCACAATTTTGTATATCCCCTTGTTCTTATAGATTGGAACTAAAAGACTTCTTCTCCATTCATCTAAAATTTACTTTGACCTCATAATTTTGTTAAATAGTTTGGCGAGTCACTCAATGACTCTATGAAGAATATATTCATCCTCTATCTAATTTAGTTTTGATGAAGACAACAATTATCAAAAAAGAAAAAGAATAAAAGGTTCATGACATGGGTTGATTTATAATGAAGCTAAACAAGAAGGTTAAGCATTGTAAATCGAATGAAGAATTAAGAGAATTGATCATTGTGAGATATTGGATCGAACTCTAGTATGATCGAAGGGTAGCCTCTTAGTTTAACAATCCGACAGGAACATTAGCATGTCATTGAAGTCTATTCGCATGATGTAGTCGAAGTATGCTAGGATTTTTAACATGTTGAATTGGGCCTGTTTGTTATGCCCAATTGTTTAAGTTAGTTTGTTCTCTAAGTTAACTTGTGCAATGAGTCTATGTGTAAATGCCCATTAGTTTAATATGTTAGTTTATTATAAATAACATACTAGTCTCTCATCATTGCATAACGCAAATCCTAATTAGGGTGAGAGAGGTTATTTTCTATTCTGTAACACTTGTAATCTTGTTTCAAAGAGAAAGTAAAGAATAACAATTTATAAACAACTTATTGTCTTCTTCTTGCTTATCCTTTTTTCTACCCTTGTGGGTTTCTTGCTGATCAAAAAATCAATTATAAACACAAAAGTAAAATGCCAGCAAAGAGGTATTTGAAGATCCCTGCAAAAGGCAAACCCAAAAGATAAGACGAAGAAGACAAAGATGTGACCTTGTTTCTATGCAATGATGTAGATGATATGTGGGATCTTAGGGTTAAAAATTAGGGTATGGCACCTTCTGCCCGTCATGTGTTGTGAGTATCCACAATCTAGGTATCATGACTGGTGTCTCAACTAAGCTGCGAAGGAAGTCTGCAATATAAATTATCTTATCCTTAGGTATCCATTTTCTGGGTCCTCTTTTGTTAGTTATCCCAAAGTTTCTTATAACCTTTGGTTTTTGTACAGAAGGACAATAAAGGGGAATTTGTGCATGACACTTAGGTTTCAGAACTAAGTTCTTCTTCTGTGTCTGTGCAGAATAGTCAATCTCAATGCCAACAGGCACAAAATGCTCATAGAGAGATTTCAGTTTTACCTTCTGACTTTCGTTAGGTTTTCCAGTTTCTATACAACCTAGACCTTTCTTACCATTTCCGCTAACTCCATAGATCATGGAAGCCATTTTGCTTCTATCTATGCTTTTAGCAAGAAAGTACTGGAATGATCTGTCATATCTGATGATGCAATCAGTACCAGAAGTTTCTAAGAGTATTTCTTCCTCTTGTTTTAAAATTATACTTTTCAAAGCAAATTTGTAACTTTCTAAAGAAAATATTTTTTCATTTAGGGAAGAAATATCCTTCTCAAACTCACCACGAGTTTCAGAAGCTACTACTTGGACTTGTTTAAGGTCCTTGTGCCTACTCTGAAGACTTTGGTACTTTTCTAGTATTTCAGAAAGACATGACTCTAAATCAGAATGAGATAGTTCATAAAATACCTCTTCAGAATCGGATTTTGATTTTAATTCTAACCATATTTTATCTTCTAGTTCTTCAGAACCTTCAGGATTAGTTGTGGTTGTCATTAATGCAACATTGGCATGTTCGTCATCATAATCTTCTTCTTCTGATTCTGAGTCATCCCATGTAGCCATAAGCCCCTTCTTGCCTTTAGAGAACTTTGTCTTGGGCCTTTTGTTCTTCTTCAGCGTAGGACACTTATTCTTATAGTGGCCTGGCTCCTTGCACTCGTAGCAGATAACCTCTTTACTAGAACCTTGCTTCTTTGGTCCAGATTAAGAATCAGAACGACCAACAATCCTTCTAGCTCCTCTGAACTTCCCTTGTCCATTCTGCCTATGCCTCCAGAATCTGTTGACCCTCTAGGAAATCAATGACAACTCATCATCATCTTTTGAGTCTTCATTAGAATCTTCTGACTCTTCCTCAGGTTGATAAACCTTTGTCTTCTTAGGCTTCGACTTCAAAGCAACATATTTACCTCGTTTCTGAGGTTCCTCTTCTTTGAGTTCTATCTCATGGCTTCTCAAAGAACTAACAAGTTCTTTAAGACTAATGATGTTCAAGTACTTTGCCAACTTCAAGGCAGTTACCATAGATCTCCATTTTTTGGGGAGACTTCTGATGATTTTCTTGACATGATCAACTATAGAATATCCTTTGTCCAGAACCTTGAGTCCTGCGACAAGCATCTGAAATCTTGATAACATAGTCTCAACGGTTTAATCATTTTCCATTTTAAATGCTTCATGTTTCTGGATTATGGCCAAACCCTTTGTCTCATTAACTTGAGCATTCCCTTCATGAGTCATTCTCAAGGAATAAAAAATAGACTTATCAAAATCTCTGTTAATTATCTTCTCATACTTAGTATAAGAGATAACATTAAGCAATATCGTTCTAGCCTTATGATGATATTTGAAATCCTTCTTTTGTTGACTTGTAATAGCACTTCTTGAAGGAGAATGGCGATCCAAAACGCAGCGGAATTTAAAATTTATCCTTTAATGATCCTTACGAATGGGCATGATCAATGATAGAATCGTTACCTCTTGTGGCGATCACGAACGTTGAACGATGACAACGCCTCTACTCAGTCCACACGAACGAATTCCTTCAATCTCAGTGCTAGCTGCTACGAATGAAGGCTTTGAGTGAGAGGGATAGAGAGAGAGAGAAATGAAATTGCAAGTTTTACAATGCTTCTACACAAGGGTTCTATTTATAGAACCACTTGTGTGGGCTGCAAGCTAAAAAGTCCACTCAAGTGTATATGGCCCATATCTTATAATATGCCAAAATCACTTAAGCGCGTGGTACCTTACCATATTTCGTATTCTACTTAAGTACACCGTACCTTACGATGTTCTATAATTCACTTAAGGGCACCGTACATTACAGTATTCCTTAATTACTCTATCTCTCATCAATTCGTCCTTTGTGTGTGACCCTATAGGTTTTTGCGGCATTGACAATTATATTAAATCACGTATTTAACATAATAAACAGTGAGCGGTATCTAGCAACACATCACTGCTACCCAAGATACGAAAATGTCATGTGATCTGACAAATCCTTTTGTCATAATAATTATGTGTATAATTACCCTTTTGCCCTTATGTCTATATTGAACACAAGGCATAGACTGTGTCATCCTTGTCCAGTTCAATATTGGGCCCATAGACATTTATCCTGTTACGCAGGATTGGCAAATTCCATATAGGTCACTCATGTCCCTTAGCATGCTTCGTGGAGTACCCATCAACTGTCCTTATGGTCATCCAATTACGGACAATGTTTGATCAGTAATAAGGCACTCGACTCTACATCTAGGGTCCATAGTGGTTTCAGGTCGAAGGGTGGTATACACCATTATCACCATGAGAATAACTTATGACACTTTGCATAACATTCTATATAGTATTCTCATAGCGGGTCAATCCAGTATAAATATTACTCTTAATATTCATACCTATGTTTAAGACTTGATAACTCTTTATCCATGATCAATGAGATGTGATCATCAGTCTATAAACATAATAGTCTTCATGCTTTAATATTATCCCACTTCACAATAAAGCTCGACTACGGATACTTTAAGAATAATGTCCTTATGTTTAATGTGATCTCATGATTAAGTCACACTTGATACATTAAACGAACTATCTATTCCAGGGACTTTATTAAACAAACATAATAAAGAAAAAGCCTTTTATTATTAATAAACAATTCGATACAAGTACCAAAAGTATTGGCCTCTAGGGCTTACACCAACACTTCTTTCTATATTGTTTCCTTCAGCATTAACCGGGTGAACATAGCCATCAACCACAAGATCCCAAAGATGAACATCATATCCTAGAAAGATGAAGGAGAACAGCGATCCCAAATGCAGTAGAAATTAAAAAAATTCTCCTTTAGTAATCCTTACGGATGGGCATGATCACTGATAGAATCGTTACCTCTTGTGGCAATTGAAACCTTTGATGCAGATCTAAGGAGTGATCACGAATGTTAAATGGTGACAACACCTCTACTCAGTCCACACGAACGGATTCCTTCAATCTCAGTGCTAGCTGCTACGAATGAAGGCTTTGCATGAGAGAGAGAGAGAGAGAGAAATGAAATTTCAAGTACACAAATGCTTCTGCACAAGGGTTCTATTTATAGAACCACTTGTGTGGGATGTAAGCTAAAAAACCCACATAAGTGTATGTGGCCCATATCTTATGGTATTCCAAAATCACTTAAACGTGTGGTACCTTACCATATTTCGTATTCTACTTAAATACATTGTACCTTACGATGTTCTACAATTTACTTAAGTGCACCATATCTTACGGTGTTCCTTATTTACTCTATCTCTCATCAAATCGTCCTTTTGTGTGTGACCCTGATGGTTTTCGCGACATTAGCAATTATATTAAATCACGTATTTAACATAATAAACAGTGAGCGGTTTCTAGCAACACATCACTGCTACCCAAGACAAGAAAGTGTCACATGATCTGAGAATTCCTTTTGTGATAATACTTATGTGTATAATTACCCTTTTGCCCCTATGTCTATATTGAACACAAGGCATAAACCGTGTCATCCTTATCCAGTTCAATATTGGGCCCGAAGACATTTATCCTTTTACGCAGGATGGGAAAATTCCATCTAGGTCACTCATGTCCCTCATCATGCTTCGTGGAGTACCCATCAACTGTCTTTATGGTCATCCAGTTACGGACAACGTTTAATCAACAATAAAGCACTCGACTCTACATCTAGGGTCCATAGTGGTTTCAGGTCGAATGGTGGTATACACCACTATCACCATGAGAATAACTTATGACACTTTGCATAACATTCTATATGGTATTCTCATAGCGAGTCAATCCAGTATAAATATTACTCCTAATATTCATACCTATGTTTAAGACTTGATAACTCCTTATCCATGATTCATGAGATGTGATCATCAATCTATATACATAATAGTCTTAATTCTTTAATGTTATCCCACATCACAACAAAGCTCGACTATGAATACTTTAAGAATAATGTCCTTATGTTTAATAGGATCTCATGATTAAGTCACACTTGATACATTAAACGGACTATCTATTCTAGGGACTTTATTAAACAAACATAATAAAGAAAAATCCTTTTATTATTAATAAATAATTCGATACAAGTACTAAAAGTATTAGCCTCTAGGGCTTACACCAACAATATCCCACTAGCACAGAGCCAATTAGGCATACTCCTAATGTCCATAGATCTAGTATGGCCATCATGCTTCTACTGTGCAAGAGGCTTTGTCAGTGGGTCATCAATATTGTCAAGTGTAGGTACTCTGCATATTTTCACATCTCGTCTATCTAGTATCTATCGAATGAGGTGATAACGCCTAAGTATGTGTTTGAATCGTTGGTGAGATCTAGGCTCCTTAGCTTGCGCGATAGCACCATTGTTATCACAATAGAGACCAATGGGATCCACAATGGTAGGAACTATGCCAAGTTCACTAATGAAACTTTTGATCCAAACAGCTTCCTTTGCTGCACTTGAGGCAACAATATACTCGGCCTCGGTTGTAGAATCTGTATCTTGCTTTGAACTTTTCCAGCTCATAGCGCCACCGTTTAAGCAAAACACATAACCAGATTACGATCTGAAGTCATCCTTATCTGTATGGAAGCTAGCATCAATGTACCCAATTACAACAAGCTCTTCCTGACCTCCATATATCAAGAATGAGTCCTTAGTCCTTCTTAAATACTTAAGGATATTCTTGACAGCTACCCAATGAGCATCACTAGGATCAGATTGGTACCTACTTGTTGCACTTAAAGCATACGAGACATCTGGTCGAGTACATAACATGCCATACATGATAGATCCTATTGCAGATGCATATGAAATTTTATTCATGCGATCCCTTTCTTCATTAGTTTAAGGGGATTGTGTTTTTGATAGACACATGCCATGTTGCATAGGTATGAATCCTTTCTTGGAATCATGCATATTAAAGTGTCTCAGCACTTCGTCTATGTATGTACTCTGACTTAGGCCAAGCAGCTTGTAGCGGTAAATTCATGATCATCAAGCTATGGATAAGTTAGAGATCAAATAACAAGAGTCGCCACCTCACTTTTATTGTTTCCAAGGGAAAAGGGAAAAAGTACGAACAAAACCCAAAAGTAAGAAGTTTTCAAATCAAAACTAATAAAATGTCAGAGATTACAAGTAAGGGGGTTGGTTACACAGAGGGAAGGTGTTAGCACCCAAAGTGTCCTAGGTACTCCTAGGGAGCCCTTTTTATGTGCATATGTATTTGGTACCAAAATGATGTTTACAAACAAATATAATGGGGGGATGAGAAAAGAATTCATTAATTATATTTTTTGTGTTTGGCAAGACCTTCGGTCTTGTGCCTCTGTACCAACATAAAAATGAGGGATCAAAACCTCGTAGTCCGTGATACAAATTTCAAAGTGGATGCATTTCTTTTAACAAAAATTAAATTTGAAAGGCACAAAGGCCTAAAAATGATTTGAATGAGTTAGTTTTTTTTGGCTTTTTGAAAGTTTAAGTCAAGTATAGTTAAGGCTATTTACAATTTTGTTTTAAGAAAATAAGTTTGAAAATACAAGGGCATAAGGCCAAAGTTTCTATCTTTTTGCAAAATGGTCAAAGTTTAGAACAAAATAAGTTCAATCAAAGAAGATTTTGAAAAGGGAGGGAGAGATTTTGAAATTAAAGAAATGGGGAGAAGATGAAGAGACTAATCCTATGCACAAAATTAAAAGTTAAGAATTGAAAAGATCTAACCAAATGGGTAGCAATCCAATAGACAAGAATGTCAATAGAAACCCTGAATTCCCTTGGATTTTTAGAATCAAGTAACACACAAATGCACAATTATATTATCTTGAAGAGAAAAGGCATCAAATAAAGATAACCACATCCAAGCTTTAGCCATTCCACGATCTTCCTAAAAAATTAGCCCATGTAGCAGATAAATTCTACAAGTCACAAGTTCAAAATGACAGCTACACAATGATCATGTTGCAGATGAACTCAGAGGGATCTTGAAAGATGTATCAGATGAAGTTTCAAATTGCAAGCATTTGGTTTCTCAATAAGTTGCCACTGGCCAAGTCCTTTAGTATAGGAATGTTGCCTAAATTCTAAGTCCATTTGTCCAAGATCAAGCCAACAGTCCACACAAAAGTTTTTTTAGGGTTTTTGTTGTTATTATGTACATTAATGGTCAAAGACCACACAAACAAGCAAAGTATATACAAACAAGATATATCACAAAATATGGTCCAAGTGGACAAAGTGAAAATTGCATTAACATAAACAATTAGAATGATATGAACAATGGCAAATGCATAAAAGCTAGAATTAAATGACATTAGAGTAAATGGCTTGAAATTAAAAGTTAGTTGTTAATAGGTTAGAAGTTAGTATTGTTTTGCTTTTTCTTTTCATTTTTAGACATTCTTTGGAGAACACTCTATAAGACCCTAATTTTGACCCTAAGACCCCTCATGGCATCATATCATTGAACATTGCATTTGCCTCAAGGATCATAGCATCTTGGCTCCTTTACCCTAGGGTTGGGACTTGTGTGAGTTGGTTTGAGACCACCAAGCATGCTTGAATTGTATATTATTGTTTTTCTTATTTTGTTTAATAACCAAAAGCAAAAAAATATGTCACTAACATCTTTTGTTTTGAAGCTCAAGCAATCATGAGATCCAAGGCTCCTAGGAGACCCCTATGCTCAATGAAATGACCAAATGAAGATGAAAGCAAGCATAAAAATGGTCCCAAAACCTCTCAATCATCATATATGCCTCCCAAGTATCGCAATTTTCCAATTTTATCAAGATAACCCAAAAGGCTTGAGGATTGTTTCCCAAGGAAACCCTAATTCAACTGTGCTTTGACTATGCCTTGCCCATGAAGCAACCTCAACTTATGATCAAATTAAATCAATGGAAGTTATTTCATTCATCATTTTATGCATATATGAGCCTATGTGAGGCCCCTCAATCATTTATTCATCAAGATTGGAGGTTTGGACTTGAGAAGTTGACCAGTCAAGTCATCTAACTAAATTAAAGATCACTGAGATACAACTTATGATGTGTTTGTAAAATGATGATGAACCCAAGAGCAAAAATGTTCTTAAGAACAATACGAACAACTTTCATGTTTACCAAAAATCCATTTGAAACTTGGAAGGTCATCATTGATTTCAAAACATTATAGGTCATTTTGACTGAAACCCTAATTTTGGGTCAACTTCCCAAGGACCTAACTCCTTCATTTTTTATGATTTTTGAGGTGAGACCAATTGCATTGGAAATCTTAATATGTCTACTTCAATTGTTATGTTGGATAAAATTTCATAATCCTAAAAGAAACACATGTGATAATACAAAACATTATAGGTCACTTTGGACCAAAGCCATTGAATCTTGAAAAAGTCCAACTTTAAGTGCCTATAACTTTTTCATAAAAAATCCAAATGATGCAAAATTTAATTCCAAATTTATTTTCTTAAAAATATATACAACTTTGATGTTGAATATTTTTCCATTTGAGGCTTTCATCATTGAAACAAAAGGGCTTGAAGTTGGTCACTTTTGGCAAAATTTTCAAATACATGTTTTGTACCCTGAACTTCATGGCTAGTTTTCACAATTTTCCAAACTCCAAATAAATTTTTGTCCAACATATCTTTTGTTCCTTATGTCAAGACCTTTCCAACCATTACCCACATGCCTATGTTTGGAATTTTTATGTATGACTTTCAAAGAGGAGAACATTTGTGACCATTTATTGAATCCAAGTGAAACTTTCATGCACAAGCCAATGCCATTCAATCTGCACGTCCAAACTTGCTTCAAATCATTTCAGCTTCCAAAACCATTAGCTTTTGGGCCTCACATGTGCCTGTACAGGCCCATGCATGGATGACCCAATTCTCATGCACACGGATTCATCACACTCTCCTTGCACTTTCATCTATAAATAAATGCATTTCTTCATTCAATTCTTAACCTGAAGGTGTAGCGGGGTATTCGTTACCATTAGAGATACTGACTAAATCCAAGGTAAATCATACAAGTCGAGTCGCCATCGCACTTCTATTTATCCAAAGAAATGGTTAGAAAGCGAACAAAAACCTAAAAGTTTTATCGAATCAAAAACTAGTAAAAATGTCAGAGATCGGGGTAACGGGGTTGGATGCAATTGGAAGGTGTTAAGCACCCAAAACATCCTAGGTACTCCTAGGGAGCCCTTTTCACACTTGTTGTAAGGTTGGTATTTTTGTGAAAATTGGTTTGTGCAAACATGATTGAAGAGATGAGAAGAGAATATACAAGTTATTTACAATTTTTGTGTTTGGATGGATAAACCCATTGCCTACGTACCATCTTAAAAATATTAGGATTAAAACCTCGTAGTTCGGGGTAAAAATCTCAAAATGAGTTGGTGAATTGATTGGTCCAAAAGCCTTAAGGTCTTTTGTTATCCAAGGGAGAAAACTCAACCTAAAACCACAAATCCACCATGTGAGGATAACCTCAACATGCTAGTGAGGGGTTAACCCTATAATAAGCATGGTAGACTTATTGTCCATCACTAAGGATATAGGTGAGTATTACATCTACCTCGAGGATAACTCAAACGTAATAGCTAAAGGTTATGAAAAGTTTTTAATAAGAAGTGACCATTGAAACCACAAAAGTATTTGAATGGGTTATATTTACCAATGAAGAGTATTTACAATGTATGGTCAAATTGACTTAAAGATTCAAATTCAAAATAAGTATTATGAAAAGAAAGTTTTAAAATCAAAAGCATAAGGCTTAGGTTTCTAATGTTTGAAAACAAATGTTAAATGTTTGCACAAAAGTTTTGGCTTGGGTTAGAGTGGAGGGAAGAAGGATAATGGCTAAAGTCTTAGTCATTAAAGAGATAAAGGAGAAGAAATAAGACGACAAATGGAGTTCCTCTCTTGAGATCATATTGATGATCCAAGTAGCTCCCATCCTTTGGAATAAGCAATCACATCAAGCATAAACTCAAGCAATCAATCAATCAACCAAGTTCTTGGAAAGTTCCCCAATGGATCTTAGATATCTCTCTTTAGAAGCTCAGGGAAATGGTTCCTCACTTAGGCTCAATGGTGGAATCCCTAGCACAAGAACACACACATTAAAAAGTTCTATCAAACAAACCAAGAATGAACAAGAAGGAGTTTAGAAAGTAGTCTCTTTCAAAGTTCTCTTCAAAATTTATAGCATTCTAAAGGCCCAATGCCTAATCGATCTTTGACTTCTATAGCACTCTAAAGGCTCAATGCCTAGTTGCTCTTTGACTCCAATTTTGCATAGGGAAAGTCCTAAAGTCTAAGTCCATTTGTCCATTTGCATTTGGTTCACAACAATCAAACAAAACACAAGCACAAAAGTATATACACAATTATGTGCTCAAGTGAGCAAAAGGCAAATTGCATTAACATAAACATGTGCTCAAATGAGCAAAGGGAAAAAGCAAATGAATAATATGTACAAGAATAGTAAATTGCATAAATGTAAAGAGCAAGAATTAAATGTCAATGGTTAATGGTTAGCATTAGAGTTAGTGTGCCATAAGGCAATTTAGCGCTATGTTAATCAATCATAATTGGACTTATTTAGAAGTCACAACTATCTGAGGCCGGTCAATAATAATGTAGGCAACAACACAAATTAGAGGTCTTGATTAGTGAATCAAACTCCAACAACTTGTCATGCCAAAAAGAAGGAGAAGTGATCTTGTATTGATTTAGGTTCTTTGCATGATTTAGGAAGCAATCTATCCTTAATGCAAAGCCATTCACTTGATCCATGATCAAGATGAATTAGATTTGAATCAAGGAAGATTATACCTCCATGTATCAATGCTAACCACCAATCTTTAACTCATTGATCAAAAAAGAAAAGAAGAAGAAGTAGAAGAAGAAGAATTAAAGTGCATTAATGAAAATGGAATGAGATAACCAACAAGCATTGACCAAAGATAGTGAAGATCAAGGTCAAACAATAGAAAATAGAAGCAGAATAAAGATTAAAGGTCAAGAAACAAATAAAATATTTTTGGCATTTTTTAATATTAAAATGAAATTTGAATTAATGTCATAAAGAAAGGTCAAACTTCAAACTTACTTCAAATCAACTTTGAAAAGTCCAAGTAAATTATCCCAAGTTCAACAAGGTCAAACAAAGTTTGACAAAAAATTTCAACATTTTTAGAAGTCAGAAACTATTTTAAATCAATTAGTAATGCATAAAAATAACCTAATTGAACTAAAATCTCAAATAAATCTCAAATCAATTAATAAATTGATGAGAATATTTTTCATAGATCTATCATTATTCAAAGAGGTTAGAGAAATATTTTTTTATTTTTTGGATATTACAAACTATTTTAAATAAATTAAAAATAACCAGAAAAGAGAAAATTACTAAAAAATAGAAAATGATAAAATAAAAAATTTTAAAAATCATTTTTAGAAAGTAGAAATTAAAAGGAGAAAAATGAAATTGGTCCCATAATTTTTGGACCAATAATGAGAGAGATATGAATTTTTAAAGAGATAGGGAATTAAAAAAATAAAATGAAAATAGAAATCAAAAAATAGAAATTGGAAAAAACGTGAGTCGTCTGATGATGATTCATTAATTAACGTGGATCATCACACGGCTAAGAAGCGCGTGTTTACCATGCACGTTGGTCAAACGTGATACATCATGCCATTAAATAGGTCATAACATTGGACGCATGTGATTGAATCTGGAAACATGAATGGACGGTTCTGATCACATCTGGAGACCAGACGGTGGCCAGCGCCACCGTCTTCTCCGACCAAGCTCCGGCCAAGCCCAAAGTTGCAGAAATTAAAATGGTAACCAAATGGTACGATCCAGGCATCAATCGAGAGCTGGGGTGATGTACATCACCCCTGTACCACTCAAATCCATTCTAGATCTCTATGTTGGGAGAAATCAGAAGTGGAAAATCTGTGGTGTTCATGTGAACTTCATGATTTTCAAAAATTAAAAGCACAACAATGTTGCCTCTATGCAAAGGACTTCAGATCACACAACAACAATGAGAATTGAACACTATACAAGTAGATTCGAAGAAGATAACAGTTGGTATGAACCTTTGATTTGCAAGGCTTTGAGTCACAATTCTTGGATACAGTTGCTTACAGTTGACGCTATAGATCAAGCAGATGAAGGTTTAGGAACTTTAAGATCTGAAAATTGATCAATGAAATCAAAACTCAGATCTGAAAAATTTGAAGAAAGATGGATTAGTTCCTTTAGTGATGGCTGGGATTTCAGTTGAGCAGCAATTGGGGCACCATTAGGTTGAAGAAATGAAGAGCATTGGACTTGTATTTATAGGAGAAGCAAGCTGAAATGCATGATCAAAATGCTTGCATGAATGGAAAGGACCTCCATGCATGGGCCTGTACAGGCGCATGGAGGCCCCAATTCCAACTGGAATTGAAAGCTGATGCATGGTGCAAGCAAAATGGATGTGCAGATTTAGTAGTAGTAGCTCATGCAAGGCAATTTAAATGATTATAAAAAAATGCACTATTAGGTTCAAGCCTTCGAAAATGCCATGGTGAAAATGGAAACACCACCTTATGAATAATGGTTGGAAAACTTATTGCATAAAGGTCATTTTTTATGTTGATCAAAACTCCATTTGGGCCTTGGAAATTGATGAAAATTGGTCATGAAGTGTAGGGTGCAAAACATGCATATGTGAGATTTTCAAAATTGGCCAAAGTTCAAGCCCTTCTATCTTAATGATACATGTTCCAAATGACAAAATCTTCAACATCAAAGTTGTATATCTTTTTAAGGCAATAAATTTGGACTTCAATTTGGCATAATTTGGATTTTTGATGAAGGAGTTATGGGCACTTGAAGTTGGACTTTTCCATATTTCAATGCATTTGGTCCAAAGTGACCTATAATGTTTTGCATTATCACATGTATTTCTTTTGAGATTTTGAAATTTTTCTCAACATAACATTTTAATTAGACATCTTAAACTTTCCAATGCATCTAGTCTCACCTAAGAATCATGAAAAATTAATGAGTTATGTTCTAGGGAATTTGACCTAAAATTAGGGTTTTAGTCAAAATGACCTATAATGTCTTGGAATGGATAATGACCTTCAAAGCTTCAAATCAATTTTTGATGAACTTGAAAGTTGTTAATATGGTTCTTAAGAACATGTTTTCTCTTTGGGTCATCTCCATTTGACAAACACATCAAAAGTTAGGTCTCAGTGTATTTCAAAATAGTCATATGAATTGACTGATCAACTTCTCAAGTCCACGACTCACATCTTGATGAATTGATGATTGAGGACACTCAAATAAGTTTAAATATGCATTAAATGATGAATTAAAGAACTTACCTTAATTGTATTTGACCATGGGTTGAGGTTGCTTCATGAGCAAGGCACAGTTGATGAACAAATGAATTAGGGTTTCCTTGGGAAACAAGCCTCAAACCCTTTGATTTGCTTTGATCAAAATGATGAAATTGAGATACTTGGGAGGCATATTTGATGGATGATAGATTTGGGAACCATTGCCATGCTTTCTTTCATCTTCTTTTGGCCATACATAGGATCTCCTAGAAGCTTTAGATCTTGTGACTGCTCAAGCTACAACCAAGAGATGTTAGTGACATATTTTTATGCTTGTTGGTTAGTAAATAAAATGAGAAAAGCAATAATATACAATTCAAGCATGCTTGGTGATCTCAAACCAAATCTCAAAAGATCCCACCCAAAGGTAAGGAAACCAAGATGCTAATGATCCTTCAGGCAATGCAAATGCAATGTTATGATTCCATGAGGGATCTTAGTGTCAAAATTGGGGTCTTACAGATGCCCCTATTTAAGGTCATTCTAGTCAGACAAGTGAAGGTTAAAATCTTCATCTCGACGGGGTAGAATGGGCTTAAATAATAACAAAGAAACGAATTTTGGTCCCTAAGAGACCTCATGATGCAACTGTACGTATGCAAACGATAATACTTTGTGGGGATATGTTTCCACAAAGAGAAAAGAAATCAGGAGAAACTGACAATCCATATGAGTAATACACTCAATGGGACAGAGACTCTGGGGATTCCTATGGGGATGAGAAAGGGAATAAAGTGCATGAGCAGGTCACGACTTAAGACTTACTGAGAGACACGAGAGGAATTCCATGAAAATAAATCAATGGAAGGACTCGAGATGACTCAAAGATGCATGTATTGGGGAATATGCCAATACAACAAAACTATCCACGAAGGATACTTCGGTTAAAAATCCGGACTCAAATGGGGGATATCCACTAAGGGACTTCGCTGGGGAAACAACAGGATGAGGTATTACCGGTTACTGGGTAATAAGCTCAAGGAGTCATGTGGTCAAGACACCAGTATGAGGGTGAGAGAACAACATGCTCGGGGAGATTAAAATATCTAAGACCGGTATGAGGGTGAGAGATATCAAACATCCAAAATCATCTGAGGAAGACCTAAAAAAGGTATATTTCAACTCAGGGAAATCTGACTCCACAGGGGACAAAAAGTCATAATAGGGAGCAAAAAGGTAGGAACACCAGGGATACCGGTTACTGGGCATATAATAGGTGACTAACCAAGGCGTGAATTGGGGAATATTTCCAAGACACTCATCATCCGAAAAGAAGGCTAAAAAGCAAACTCCATTATAGGATGGGCATTCGACTCCGCAAAAGGGGATACGAATCTTACTCGATTGGGGAAGAACAAAAGACTTAGACCAAAGAGCGCATGAGGTATATTATCTATTACCGTCAGAACATAGATAACATACTCGCATGGAAGATTATCCACAACTGGTTACCGGGTTAATAAAGGATAAATCAATCGAAAAGAAAGGGCATCAGGATACCGAATACTAGGTACAAAAATGATGACCAATCAAAGGGAGAAACAATCATTACCAACCAAAGGTAAATGAAAGATAACTCGCTGGGGTAACATTGACAAAGGCAATGATCCGGGAAATATATCATCGGTTACTGGGAGATATACTCAAAAAGTGAAGGAATATCAATACCAAATATTGGATAAAGATAACCGTCAAAGAGGGGATTACATCTACCAGATACTGGGTAGAAAACCACAGAAGAGTAACCGTCATCGGTTAGGATGAACAAAAAATAAGGTTAACTCTGCAAAGGGATAAAATGGAGTTTATAACTACCGGTATGAGGGTAGAAAACCACAGAGAAAGGACTTATAACTACCGGTTACTGGGTAGAAGGCCAACTTCGCCGGGGAAAAGATGGACAATTACTGGCTGCTGGGCAATCATTCATCTAAACTACTGGGAAGTGCAGGGAAAATCACAAGCCAATCTAGGAACAAGCTAGAGAGACACAACGAAACAAGGACTCAACCCAATGAGGATATAACTCATGGGAGTAATTCCATTCCAATACATGTTTTGGGAGGAAACTGAAATAACAACCATCCACGAGGACATAACTCAGTGGGAAATATGGAAGAAAGGACATAAACTTTCTGCCTATGGGGGCTGACTCTAAGTGGAGAGATCAGACACCAACACCTGCTTTGGGAAATATGTATCACCGAATAGCAGGAGACAAGAAAACAAAGGTATTTATGGAAAATAATACGCCGTGAATATTTAAATGTTAAAATTATGCATATATGTGTGGTTTATGTATGATGAATGCTGACAAAACAGATATATCTAACATAAACAGGTCCAAGAATTAATGAACAAACATCCGGTACTACATCTCAAGAGAGAAAGCTAGGCCCACTGGAGAACATCCAATATGATGGGGGCAACAGATACCAGGAAACAAAGATCTCTGTAGGGAAATGACCATCAATCACTCCAGTTGGGGACAGGATCATCACTCGGATAAAGTCGACCGTAGGAATCAACTCTACTGGGGAAATTATCGGAGAGGGAGATGAAGCTCTGTGGGGAACAACCATCAATCAGAAGGTTCCAATGTCACCACATACAATGCACTACTAAAGAAAACATATCTGCCGAGGAGAAAGGGACAAAACTCCGCTAAGGAAGGAAGGATAAACATCTTCATCAATCACTCGGCTCGGGAGGAAACCACAAACGAGTTCTGATCAGGAAATTCCACTAGGGAGACACTACTGACGACTGAATCAAGGATTACCCGTATGTAACTACTGGAGATACCCTGATGGTGATCATACCGGGGAGCAAGAGTGGGGTCAACCCCGCTGAGGATGGTCGAGGAGCAAATTTGCTGGAGATCGAAAGTAGACAGATCCTCGGAAAGGTTAGCATATTCAACTTATCAATCTATAAGGGATTTTAGGTCAATCTACGCACAGGATGACAACCATATAATTGATAACACAACTGCTAAATCCAGACTCAATGGGGATCTAGAAGATTAAGATTATACTCAAAACTCCCAAGCCTCATGGGATTTGGTGGGAAGTACAACTTTCTTCTGTGCCTGAAGGACATATGAAGAGGATACAAGTATGCTGGGACTACGAACAAATGTGTTACCCTTTTGGGAATCATACCATCTTTGGGAGAGCACTGAAGACATCCCAAGTATCCTTTTGTCATTGTGAATGTTTACTTTGTTTAAAAACAATTTATGAAAAATTTATTTATTTTAAAACAATGATATTTCTCAACTAAGACATGCAAAATATTTGTTGAATAGAAACAAATAAGAGTGAAAAAATTGGATAAAGGCTCAAATTTATTTGATGGAATGGTAGTTCGCAAATGGCAAGACTCCATTGATCTTTACAAATTTGAAATTGGTGATATATATTGGAAAAGGGCTACATTAAACATAATGATCATTCCTCCACCAACTCTGAATCTGGTGTATTTGAAGCTTCAGTTGACGATGACTGCGCGATAATCTTTGACAGATGAGAGCTTGTAGAACAAAGTCTTGTCAGGATGCAGTTACTTGCCAAATCCCTAATTTTTGCCTAGATTGCCCCAGGGTGAGGTACTCAATTTAGCGGGATACATATTTATTTTTTATGTCTCTAACTTTTGCCTGGATCGCCCTTTCGGGTTTTCAACCCACCGAGACGCTCATTTTTTGCCTAAGTCGCCCTTTCGGGTTTTCAACTTAGCGAGCTATTCTTTTTTATTTTTAGGCGAAGTATTTCTTGACCGCATCTGAATTCACATGACGAGTGAAATCCTCCCCATCCATAGTTGTAAGTATCAAAGCACTGCCTGAAAAGGCTTTCTAAACAACATATGGATCTTCGTAGTTTGGAGTCTACTTGCCCCTGAAATCGGGCGCGAAAGACAAAACTTTCTTGAGCACGAGGTCACCTTCTCGAAATACACGAGGCTTGACCTTCTTATCGAAGGCTTTCTTCATCCTTTGCTGATATAACTGACCATGGCACATGGCAGTCAATCTCTTCTCTTCTATCAAATTCAGTTGGTCATAACGACTCTGAACCCATTCAGCATCAGTCAACTTGGCTTCCATCAAGACTCTCATTGATGGGATCTCCACCTATACTGGGAGCACAACCTCCATGCCGTAAACAAGAGAGAAAGGGGTTTCCCCTGTTGAAGTGAGGACAAATGCACGATACCCATGCAAGGCAAATGGCAGCATCTCATGCCAATCCTTGTACGTAACAACCATCTTCTGGATAATTTTCTTGATAGCAGCTTCAACAGCCCCATTCATCTTGGGTCTGTAAGGAGAAGAATTATGATGTGCGATCTTGAACTCACTACACAACTCTTTCATCATCTTGTTGTTCAAGTTAGATCCATTATCAGTAATGATCTTATCTGGCATACCATAACGACATATGAATTGATTCTTGATAAACTTCACAACCACCTGCCTGGTCACGTTTACATATGATGCCGCTTCGACCCACTTGGTGAAATAATCAATGGCTACGAGAATAAACTTGTGACCGTTGGATGCTTTTGGCTCTATCATGCCAATCATGTCAATTCCCTACATGGAGAAAGGCCATGGTGATGAAATCACATTCAGAAGTGTCAGGGGAATATGAATCTTATCCGCATAAATCTGACACTTATGGCATTTCTTCACATATTTGCAGCAGTCCGACTCCATTGTCAGCCAATAGTAGCCTGCTCTCAACATCTTTCTAGCCATGGCATGTCCATTGGAATGAGTACCAAATGAACCCTCATGGACCTCAGTCATTAACAGGTCTGCTTCGTGTCTATCCACGCATCTGAGCAGCACCATGTCAAAATTCCTTTTACAAAGCACATCGCCATTGAGGTAGAAACTGCCTGATAATCTCCTCAAAGTCTTTCTATATTTAACAGATACCCCAGGTGGGTAGATCTGGCTCTGAAGAAAGCATTTGATATCATATTACCATGGCTTGTCATCTTGGACTTCCTCTATTGCAAATACATGAGTTGGTCTATCCAAGCGCATCACAGTGATATTGGGAACCTCATTCCAGAGTCTAACCACAATCATAGAAGCAAGTGTAACAAGTGCATCTGCCATCCGACTCTCATCTCGAAGAATATGATGGAAGTTAACCTCGGTAAAGAATGTTGAAATCCTCCTCGCATAATCTCTATATGGAATGAGGCCAGACTGATTCGTCTCCCATTCACCCTTAATCTAATTAACAACAAGGGCCGAATCACCATAAACATCAAGATGCTTGATTCTAAGATCAATACACTCCTCCAATCCCATAATACAGGCCTCATACTCAACCATGTTATTCGTGCATTAGAAAGTTAGCCTTGCTGTTAAAGGAAAATGTGTGCCCCGAGGAGTAATAATCACTGCCCCAATACCATTTCCATATTGATTTACAGCGCCATCAAACACCATGCTCCATCAGGGACCAGGATCTGGCCCTTCATCAAGCATAGACTCATCGCAATCTTTCATTTTCAAATACAGAATCTCCTCAGTTGGGAAGTCGTACTGAACTGACTGATAATCCTCAATTGGTTGATGTGCCAAGTGGTCAGCCAAGATACTACCTTTAATAGCTTTCTGAGCTCGATACTCAATATCATACTCAGATAACAACATCTGGCAACGGACAATCGTCCCAGTTAAAGCAGGCTTCTCAAAGATATACTTGATTGGATCCATTTTGGATATCAACCAAGTCGTATGATTCAACATATACTGGCGTAAGTGCTTAGCAGCCCAAGCCAAAGCACAACATGTTTTCTCAAGCATCGAGTATCGAGACTCACAATCAGTGAACTTCTTACTCAAGTAGTAGATATCATACTCTTTCTTCCCTGATTCGTTTTGCTGACCAAGAACACAACCCATCGAGTCTTCAAGAACTGTCAGATATATAATCAAGGGTCTCCCTTCTACAGGTGGAGACAAAATCGGCGGCTCAGACATATACTCTTTGATACTGTCAAAGGATTTTTGGCAATCCTCGGTCCAATCATGACGCTGATCTTTCCGGAGGAGCTTGAATATTGGCGCACACGTGGCAATCATGTAAGATATAAACCTGGAAATATAATTCAAACGGCCAAGAAAACCTCAGACTTGCTTCTCAGTTTTGGGCGCAGGCATTTCTTGTATTGCTTTGACCTTGGCGGGATCAACCTCAATACCTCTTTCACTGACAATAAAGCCCAATAACTTGCCGGAACAGACTCCAAATGTACACTTGTTAGGATTCAGACGAAGCTTATACTTCCTCAAACGCTGGAAAAGTTTCAACAAGTGCTCTACATGTTCAACCTCCATTCTCGACTTTGCAATCATATCATCAACATATACCTCGATCTCCTTGTGCATCATATCATGAAACAAGGTGGTCATAGCTCGTTGATATGTGGCTCCGGTGTTCTTCAAACCGAAGGGCATCACTCGATAACATAATGTTCCCCAAGGTGTGATGAATGTTGTTTTCTCCATATCCTCGGGTTCCATTTTAATCTGATTATATCCGGAAAATCCGTCCATAAACGAGAAGACATTGAATTTAGCTGTATTATCTACCAACATATCAATATGTGGTAGAGGGAAATCATCTTTCGGACTAGCTTTATTCAAGTCTTTATAGTCCACACACATTCGGACTTTTCCATCTTTCTTTGGCACGGGCATAATATTGGCCACCCATTGAGGATATGTAGAAGTCACCAGAAAACCCGCATCAATTTGCTTATGAACTTCCTCTTTGATCTTCACTTCCATATCGGGATGAGTTCTTCTGAGCTTCTATTTCACAGGCACGCACTCAGGCTTCAAAGGCAGGAAATGTTGCACGATATCAGTATCCAGACCAGGCATGTCTTCATATGACCAGGCAAAGACGTCGACGTATTCTCGTAGCAACTCAATCAACCCATTCTTAACAGATTCTTCCAGGAGTGCCCTAATCTTCACTTCCCGCACATAATCTTCAGACACCAAGTTGATTGTTTCCAGATTCTCAAGATGTGGCTGAATGACCTTCTCTTCGTGCTCAAGTAGACGGGTAATCTCGTCAGGAATCTCTTCAACACCATCTTCTTCGACTTTAAATACAGGGAATTCAAAGTTCGGAGATGGTGTTGGATCATTATGTTCAATGGGTTTGATCAACCTGTATAATGATTTTAGATATAAAAGAGATTTTAGAATTCAAATAAGGCAAATCATTATGCAGATGAAGAGATTGATTTTATTCTATTTTTAAGGTTTTATGTGATCACCAATTTTATGCAAAAAAGAAAAAAGTGAAAATAATTGGAAAAACAAACATTTAACATGAATTTATTGAATGAAAATATCATTGTATTTATGAGCCAACAATGTCATCACTCCTCCTTTTGGCATGGGAGGAGGATTTTTAAACACAATGAACATTACTTTGACTTATGGATAACTATTGGAACATCAACAGCGGCCTAATTATTGCAGACCCCACCCCTGAAGGGATGACAAAGTTGCCAAAATCCTCCCCTGCATCCTCTTCCACAATAGCAGCAACTTCCTCATCTTGAACATTGTAGATGAATCCACCACTCTTGAAGAGCCCTTGCTTGTTGAAAATCCCAGAAGAATACCCTATGCCAGCCTGGGATTTGTTGTCTTCCAGCTTAATTATTTGCCCCAATCCAGTAGTTGTACCATGCTCAATGGCCAACTTGGCATCTTTATATGAAACAAATGAAGAAGTTCCTTTCTTAGCAGGCTCAGCAATAGATAAAGCTTGGAATGGCGTTCCAACTTCATCCTCAGCATCTATGTAAGAAAAGGAAGACAAATGGCTAACCAGGAGAGCCTTTTCTCCTCCTACCACCACCAGCTTCTTGTTTTTGACAAACTTCAGTTTCTAATGTAGGGTGGATGTCACGGCGTTTGCCTCATGAATCCATGGTCTGCCCAACAGACAGCTATACGATGGGTGAATATCCATGACTTGGAAGGTGATCTGGAAATCACTTGGTCCAATTTTGACTGGGAGCTCAACCTCTCCAATCACAATTTTGCGGGACCCATCGAAAGCTTTAACCACTACTCCACTTTGCCTCATGGGAGGCCCCTAATACGACAACTTAGCAAGAGTGGACTTTGGCAACACATTCAGTGATGATCCAGTATCCACCAGCACATTGGACATGGCATCATCCTTGCAGCTCATAGAAATGTGTACTGCCAAATTGTGGTCTTTTCCCTCCTCGGGGAGATCAGCATCACAAAAACTCAAATTGTTACAAGCAGTGATGTTTGCAACAATACTGTCAAATTGTTCTATTGTGACGTCATGATCCACATACGCCACATCCAACACCTTCTGCAAAGCTTCTCGGTGTGGTTTTGAATTCATCAACAAAGATAATACAGAGATCTTTGATGGCGTCTGTAGAAGCTGATCTACAACGTTGTAGTCACTCCTTTTGATGAGCCTCAACATCTCATCACAGTCTTCTTTCACATTGCCATTCTGGCCAACAGAGACAGGAGCCCTCACAACAGAGGCAGGTTTATTGGCAACGAGTGCCAGATTCGGAGCATTCACAGCAGTCCCAACAGGGCGTTCAGCATAATCAGCAACATCAGTCCTTCGAATCTCAGCTTGGGGTTTCGGCGGAGCCGAGAAGACACGACCATTACGGGTCAGGCCACTGACATCGACAATATTAACAACAGAAGCAGAGGGCAGGGGCACCTCCTTCCCATCCTCCAATGCCAAAACATTGTAGCGATAGGGAACCGCTTTATCAGAAGAGTATGGAATAGGGCCAGCTGGTTTAATGACCAAAGAGGGAGAAGCCTTCGGCTTGCTGCCATCATATTTAATGACAACAGGCTCGGGGATCCGAAATACCAGAGATATTACATTGACTTCATCATCATCAACATCAACATTCCGATTCTGAAGTATCTCAATGACTCATTCATCCAGCATTTCTTGGATATCTTTACGGACTTGGCGACATCCTCTTTGGTTGACAGTGCAAACATGGCATCTGTCGTGGTCATGCTCATAGTGACTGTAATCACACAACAGTGTGTGCATCTGGACCAAAGATTGTCGAATATGGCTGGCATATTTGACTTTGTACTTACCAGGACAGCCCTGAACCATGTTAACAGAGGATTTCCCATGCTCGGGCAATGGGTTCTTCTTCACATTAGGACCTACGTCCTCGAAACACAGAATACCACATCTCACAAGGTCTTGAACCTTGGTCTTCAGTGGGTAGCAGTTTTCAACATCATGTCCAGGAGCACCGGAATAATAAACACAGTGTAGCTCGAGCTTATACCACCACTGAGGGTTGGTAGGTATAGCCGGGGGATCTCGTGGAGTAATCAATTTCATATCTATCAAAGAGGGGTACAATTCGGCATAGGTCATAGGAATAGGATCAAAGGGGACCCTCTTCCTCTCATAGCTTGTACTGGCTTGATTGCTGTTTCGAGGCTGGTAGGCCTGCTGTTGAGGACAGTGTTGTTATTGATATTACAGATGTTGCTGTTGTTGATTATTATTGTGATGCTGATACTGCTGATTATCTCTGAAAATAAGTGCTATGTGATCCACCTGATGCTGGTTACCGGCAGGACGCACGGTCTTCCTCCTTACTGAAGGTCTTCTAGGTTTAGCATGGGAGGTCACAGCATGTGCCTCGCCATCTTTCTTCTTTCCAAACGTCCCATACCGTTTGGCAGAAGAGCCTTCTTCTCTAGTCAGGCGTCCTTCCCTGACTCCTTCCTCCAGACGCATCCCCATGTTCACCATCTCGGTGAAATCAGAAGGAGCGCTGGCAATCATCCGTTCATAGTAAAATGAGCTCAAGGTCTTGAGAAAGATCTTGGTCATTTCTTTCTTCTCCAGCGGGGGCACAATCTGTGCTGCTAACTCTTGCCACCTCTAGGCGTACTCTTTAAAAGTTTCCTTGTCCTTATGGGACATGGCCCTCAATTGATCCCTATCGGGAGCCATATCCATGTTATAGTTTTATTGCTTGACGAAGGCCTCGCCAAGATCATTAAAGGATTGGATGTTCGCGCTATCCAAGCCCATATACCATCTTAGGGCAGCACCGAACAAACTGTCCTGGAAGTAGTGAATGAGCAGTTGATCGTTGTCGGTCTGAGTCGACATCTTCCTGGCATACATCACCAGGTGGATGAGAGGGCAAGTATTTCCCTTGTACTTTTAAAAGTCAGGTACTTTGAACTTTACAGGGATTTTGACGTTTAGGACCAAACAGAGTTCAACAACAGACTTGCCGAAGAGGTCCTTTCCTCGGAGAGTTTTCAATTCCTTGCGGAGCTCAAGAAATTGATCATTCATAGCGTCCATCTTTTCATAGACATTTGGGCCCTCAGACGGCTCAGGATGATAGATGGTGTCGTCTACTCTGGGCATAGTATGCACGACAGGAGGAGGAACGGCAAGGACCAGGCTAGATGTCGGCAGAGAAGCAAAAGTGGGTGCAGGACCCTTAGGAACGAAATTGGGAGGCATCCCCCAAGGAAACCCGGCTGGCATAGCTGTCGGTGCAAAGTGGGCGTTGGCTGCAGGCACGATTGATGAGGCAATCTCAGAGATGACTGTCCTCTGGGGAGGAGTTGAAGGTGTCGGAGAAGACTGGCTCTAGGCAGCCATGAATGACTCCATCAGGGCAGTCAATCTGGCTACTTCCTCTTTGAGTTCACGGTTCAGTTGCTCCAAATGATCCATTAGTCTTGATGCGTTGGCTCGGGTGTAGTACCGGTGAGTCAGCTTGTCTTCAAAATAAATGACGAACACAGAATTAGACCATAAAATAAGAAGCCTGGAGCAAAACTTGCTTATGCACATGATGCATGCGATGCTTGTGTATATGATTTGTTTTTTATATCAGAGGAACATTAGAGCTCTATTTGAAATTTTTGGAAATATTAAACATTTATCACATATGGAAATATCACATCGATAATATCTGGAAAATATTTTTACACCAAAGAAGTACAATCTTGGTAACCAAATACAATATAAGAGAGAAGGAAAATGAACATCCTATGGAACCCTAGAAACAATCATCTAAAGCTCTGGACACTGGAAGATAAGTTGCACGAAGCCTCTTCACTTCCCTCTCATTGGCTGCCTCCATATCTGCCTTTTCGTTGGCGAGTCGATCATACTTCCTCTTCCAAAACTTGGAAGACTGAGGAAGAAGAGAAGTCAATGCATCATCAGCCTCATCAATAACCTGGTGCTCAAGGAATCCTATCAAAGCATCCTTCTCCCTAATCTGCTGAAGCAACTCCTCTCGTTCACGGATCCAGGCATGCGAACGGTCTTCGTCTCTCAACTCCTCTACTCCGTGGTCAGGGAGGGTTGAAGGCCCTGCCACAACCAAATGTGTAGGTCTTGGATACTCGTAAGGCATGAGGTACTTGAAAGCTCTCCTCCTAACCCAAGAGGGATAGGGTTCCAAAGCGATACAGTTCTTTGGACCCAACTCCTTCCTTCCCTTCCTATGGATCTTGCGCCAAGCGCGGACCATCTTTCCGTTCAAGCCTTGGGGATCTTTACCCTCTTGGAAGAATACACCTTCTAACAGAATATTATTAGGTTTATCCTTTAAGGGGAACCTAAGCTGACGTCGTGCTAAAACAGGGTTGTAGTTAAACCCACCACATGTACCAAGAAGAGGCACATTGGAGAATTCACCACAAGAGTCGATAATCTGCACACCATCATATACTCAGTTGTACCAAGAGATATCATCATTGGTGAGAGACATAAGTCTCGTGGACCACCGTAGACATCCTTTGTTCTCCTTGAAGGCGACCGTCTGTGGCAAATGCGAAATAAACCACTTGTACAACAGAGGCAAACAGCACACAACAGTACCACCACCCTTTGCATTCCTCATATGCAAAGAAAAGTAAGTGTCACCCAACAAAGTCGGAACGGGATTAAGAGTAGAGAAGATCCTAATAGCGTTCACATTCACAAACTTGTCGATGTTGGGGAATAACACTAGCCCATAGATGAGAAGTACAAATATGGCCTCAAAGGCGTCCTCACTCATGGCCTTCCCATACAGAGTAGCTTGAGCAACGAGGAACTCAGAAGGGAGACCTTGAATTCCACCTTTGGTAGTCATATGAGCACCAAATAGAGATTCATCTATATGCAACATATCAGCTATCTCTTGAGAAGTAGGAACACTCTCTAAGCCACTGAACGGAAACTGGTCTAGAATAGGTATACCTACAAGGTAGGCATACTCCTCAAGTGTGGACAGAAGCTGGAAATCTGGAAATGTGAAGCAACGGTACAAGGGATCGTAGAACTGCACCAATACACTCATCAACCCCTCATCCACTTGAGTAGTCAAAATAGACAGAAGCTTCCCATAACGAGCCTTGAAACCCAAGGGATCTAATACATAGGATGTCAAATTCCTTAGATCTTTCAAGTCAGGTTGTCTGAAACTGTACTTCTTCGTATTCCTTCTTTGTCTTTCCATGTCTGAAAATTTGCAAATAGACCTCTTAAGTTCCTTGAAAATTTGCTTATTATTTGATGATATGGATGTAAATGGGTGCATGAATGCATGAATGCAGCAATCACACTCAAGGATCAAGCAAAGCACGCCAAACAAAGGTCATGGGATGGATCATGTCATCCTTAATATCAATCATCCATTTTGGTGGATTATGGTTTACACCTTATCAACACCCAAGTTCCATTGATATTAAGGATACAAGAACGGATCAGCCATGAATCAAGGGTTTGTTGCAAGTCACGAGCATGGAGTCTCGGTTAAGAACCACCCAAAGGGAGTGTACTAGGGTTTAAACCTGCCAAACATGCTCTACAAGAGGTTCCCATAGTCATCATCCCATCTTTCAAATATTATTGGATAAACGACTACTCGTATTCCAAAAATGTCCTCAAGAGAGACTCTTATGAGTTTAGTATCGCGTAACAGTCGTATCAAATCTTACACTTGAACGACTTTCGCACTACGTCCTAAGAATAGGCCAAGATGGGCTTGGTAAACTAAAGTCCTTGGCTTCTAAGGTCTATATTGGAAAGAGTAATGTCTAACCACAACTACTTGTGTGACATTATTGATCCCAACATGATCTCCACCAAGTGAATGGGCTTGCAAGTCAACTTGCTAAGGAATAACTCCACACAAGTCAACAAGACTATGCCATTCTCCTATCCTAAGTGCACTCGAGTTCGGGTATAGAACTCATCTCACAAAGATCACCAAGCATACAAGGAATTAATATTCAAGCAATTCAATCATTACATATAATACCGTAATCCCAAATTGCATAAAAATATGTCACAAAGATAATATACAATACAACAAAAACCTACAAGGTAAATCATACAAGTTGATTCGCCACCGCACTTCTATTTATCCAAAGGAATGGTTAGAAAGCGAACAAAAACCTAAAAGTTTTATCGAATCAAAAACTAGTAAAAATGTCAGAGATCGGGGTAAGGGGGTTGTTTATGCAATGGGAAGGTGTTAAGCACCCAAAACATCCTAGGTACTTCTGGGGAGCCCTTTTCACACTTGTTGTAAGGTTGGTATTTTTGTGAAAATTGGTTTGTGCAAACATGATTGAAGAGATGAGAAGAGAATATACAAGTTACTTACAATTTTTGTGTTTGGATTGATAACCCCATTGCCTACGTACCATCTTAAAAAGATTAGGATCAAAACCTCGTAGTTCGGGGTAAAAATCTCAAAATGAGTTGGTGAATTGATCGGTCCAAAAGCCTTAAGGTCTTTTGTTATCCAAGGGAGAAAACTCAACCTAAAACCACAAATCCACCATGTGAGGATAACTTCAACATGCTAGTGAGGGGTTAACCCTATAATAAGCATGGAAGACTTATTGTCCATCACTAAGGATATAGGTGAGTATTACATCTACCTCAAGGATAACTCAAACCTAATAGCTAAAGGTTATGAAAAGTTTTTAATAAGAAGTGGCCATTGAAACCACAAAAGTATTTGAATGGGTTATATTTACCAATGAAGAGTATTTACAAAGTATGGTCAAAGTTGACTTAAAGATTCAAATTCAAAATAAGTATTATGAAAAGAAAGTTTGAAAATCAAAAACATAAGGCTTAGGTTTCTAGTGTTTGAAAACAAATGTTAAATGTTTGCACAAAAGTTTTGACTTCGGTTAGAGTGGAGGGAAGAAGGAGAATGGCTAAAGTCTTAGTCATACAAGAGATAAAGGAGAAGAAATAAGACGACAAATGGAGTTCCTCTCTTGAGATCATATTGATGATCCAAGTAGCTCCCATCCTTTGGAATAAGCAATCACATCAAGCATAAACTCAAGCAATCAATCAATCAACCAAGTTTTTGGAAAGTTCCCCAATGGATCTTAGATATCTCTCTTTAGAAGCTCAGGGAAATGGTTCCTCACTTAGGCTCAATGGTGGAATCCCTAGCACAAGAACACACACATTAAAAAGTTCTATCAAACAAACCAGGAATGAACAAGAAGGAGTTTAGAAAGTAGTCTCTTCAAAGTTCTCTTCAACATTTATAGCATTCTAAAGGCCAAATGCCTAGTTTCTCTTTGACTTTTATAGCACTCTAAAGGCTCAATGCCTAGTTGCTCTTTGACTCCAATTTTGCATAGGGAAAGTCCTAAAGTCTAAGTCCATTTGTCCATTGGCATTTGGTTCACAACAATCAAACAAAACACAAGCACAAAAGTATATACACAATTATGTGCTCAAGTGAGGAAAAGGCAAATTGCATTAACATAAACATGTGCTCAAATTAGCAAAGGGAAAAAGAAAATGAATAATATGCACAAGAATAGTAAATTGCATAAATGTAAATAGCAAGAATTAAATGTCACTGATTAATGGTTAGCATTAGAGTTAGTGTGCCATAAGACAATTTAGCGCTATCTTAAGCAATCATAATTGGACTTATTTAGAAGTCACAACTATCTGAGGCCGGTCAATAATAATGTAGGCAACAACACAAATTAGAGGTCTTGATTAGTGAATCAAACTCCAACAACTTGCCATGTCAACAAGAAGATGAGAAGTGATCTTGGATGATTTAGGAAGAAATTTATCCTTAATGCAAAGCCATTCACTTGATGTATGATCAAGATAAATTAGATTTGAATCAAGAAAGATTAAACCTCCATGTATCAATGCTAACCACCAATCTTTAACTCATTGATCAAAAAAGAAAAGAAGAAGAAGAAGAAGAAGAAGAAGAAGAATTAAAGTGCATTAATGAAAATGGAATGAGATAACCAACAAGCATTGACCAAAGATAGTGAAGATCAAAGTCAACCAATAGAAAACAGAAGCAAAATAAAGATTAGAGGTCAAGAAACAAATAAAATATTTTTGGGATTTTTTAATATTAAAATGAAATTTGAATTAAAGTCATAAAGAAAGGTGAAACTTCAAACTTACTTCAAATCAACTTTGAAAAGTCCAAGTAAATTATCCCAATTTCAACAAGGTCAAATAAAGTTTTACAAATTTCAACATTTTTAGAAGTCAGAAACTATTTTAAATCAATTAAAAATGCATAAAAATAACCTAATTGAACTAAAATCTCATATAAATTAATAAATTGATGAGAATATTTTTCATAGATCTATCATTATTCAAAGAGGCTAGAGAAATATTTTTGTATTTTTTGGATATCAAAAACTATTTTAAATGAATTAAAAATGACCAGAAAAGAGAAAATTAATAAAAAATAGCAAATGATAAAATAAAAAATATTTAAAATCATTTTTAGAAAGTAGAAATTAAAAGGAGAAAAATGAATTTGGTCCCATAATTTTTGGACCAATAATGGGAGAGATATGAATTTTTAAAGAGAAAGGGAATTAAAAAAATAAAATGAAAATAGAAATCAGAAAATAGAAATTGGAAAAAACGTGAGCCGTCTGATGATGATTCATTAGTTAACGTGGATCATCACACGGCTAAGAAGCACGTGTTCACCATGCACGCTAGTCAAACGTGATACACCATGCCATTAAATAGGTCATAACATTGGACGCGTGTGATTGAATCTGGAAACATGAATGGATGGTTCTGATCCCATCTGGAGACCAGACGGTGGTCAACGCCACCGTCTTCTCCGGCCAAGCTCCGGCCAAGTCCAAAGTTGAAGAAATTAAAATGGTAACCAAATGGTACGATCCAGTCATCAATCGAGAGATGAGGTGATGTACATCACCCCTCTACCACTCAAATCCATTCTAGATCTCTATGTTGGGAGAAATCAGAAGTGGAAAATTTGTGGTGTTCATGTGAACTTCATGATTTTCAAAAATTAAAAGCACAACAATGTTGCCTCTATGCAGAGGACTTCAGATCAGACAACAACAATGAGAATTGAACACTATACAAGTAGATTCGAAGAAGATAACAGTTGGTATGAACCTTTGATTTGCAAGGCTTTGAGTCACAATTCTTGGATGCAGTTCCTTACAGTTGACATTATAGATCAAGGAGATGGAGGTTTAGAAACTTTAAGATCTGAAAATTGATCAATGAAATCAAAACTCAGATATGAAAAATTTAAAGAAAGATGGATTAGTTCCTTTAGTGATGGCTGAGATTTCAGTTGAGCAGCAATTGGGGCGCCATTAGGTTGAAGAAATGAAGAGCATTGGCCTTGTATTTATAGGAGAAGCAATCTGAAATGCATGATCAAAATGCTATCATGAATGGAAAGGACCTCCATGCATGGGACTGTACAGGCGCATGGAGGGCCCAATTCCAACTGGAATTGAAAGCTGATGCATGGTGCAAGCAAAATGGACGTGCAGATTTAGTAGTAGTAGCTCATGCAAGGCAATTTAAATGATTTTCAAAAAATGCACTATTAGGTTCAAGCCTTCGAAAATGCCATGGTGAAAATGGAAACACCACCTTATGAATAATGGTTGGAAAGCTTATTGCATAAGGATCATTTGTTATGTTGATTAAAACTCCATTTTGGCCTTGGAAATTGATGAAAATTAGACATGAAGTGTAGGGTGCAAAACATGCATATGTGAGATTTTCAAAATTGGCCAAAGTTCAAGCCCTTCTGTCTTAATTATACAATCTCCAAATGACAAAATCTTCAACATCAAAGTCGTAGATCCTTTCAAGGAAATCAATTTGGACTTAAACTTTGCATCATTTGGAGTTTCGATGAAGGAGTTATGGGCACTTGAAGTTGGACTTTTCCACATTTCAATGCATTTGGTCCAAAGTGACCTATAATGTTTTGAGATTTTGAAATTTTTCTCAACATAAAATTTGAAGTAGAAATATTAAGATTTTCAATGCATTTGATCTCACCTAAAAATCATGAAAAATGAATGATTTATGTTCTAGGGAAGTTGACCCAAAATTAGGGTTTCGGTCAAAATGACCTATAATGTCTTGGAATGGATATTGACCTTCCATGCTTCAAATCAATTTTTGATCAACATGAAAGTTGTTCATATGGTTCTTAAGAACATGTTTTCTCTTTAGGGCATCTCCATTTGACAAACACATAAAAAGTTAGGTCTCAGTGTATTTCAAAATAGTCAGATGAATTGACTGATCAACTTCTCAAGTGCACAACTCACATCTTGATGAATTGATGATTGAGGACACTCAAATAAGTTTAAATATGCATGAAATGATGAATTAAAGAACTTCCATTAATTGTATTTGACCATGGGTTGAGGTTGCTTCATGAGCAAGGCACAGTTGATGAACAAATGAATTAGGGTTTCCTTGGGAAACAAGCCTCAAACCCTTTGATTTGCTTTGATCAAAATGATGAATTGAGATACTTGGGAGGCATATTTGTGTGGCAACTGGGCGAAAAAACAACCGGCGAGGAAAAAGGAACAGAAGAGTTGCCACCGTTCGTTATTTATCCCAAAGGAGGGGAAGGAAATGATCGAAGAAAACCTGAGGAGAAAGGAAAAGACAAGGTCTCGCAACCAAATCTTGGGTTCAGGAGTCGGTTATGCGAAGGGAAGGTATTAGCACCCCTACGCATCCGTAGTACTCTACGGGATCCACTCTTGTTTTTCTAGTCTAAAGGGTGTAGGTATATCTAAGGTACTATTTACTAAAAGAAGGTCAAAGAAAATGACTCGCAAGGATGTCACATCCACTACCTCTAAGACCCTAATTTTGTCCCTAAGATCCCTCATGGCATCATAACATTGCATTGCATAGCCTCAAGGACCATTGAGCATATTGGTTCCCTTTCCCTTTGGGTGGGACTCCTTGTGAGTGGTTTGAGATCACCAAGCATGCTTGAATTGTATATCATTGCTTTTCTCATTTTGTTTACTAACCAAAAGAACAAAAATATGTCACTAACATCTTTTGTTTGTAGCTTGAGCAATCACAAGATCCAAAGCTTCTAGGAGATCCTATGTACAAAGACATGGTCAAGAGGAGATGAAAGCAAGATGGTAATGGTTCCCAAAGCTCTCATCCATCAAATATGCCTCCCTAGTACCTCAATGCATCATTTTGATCAAGCAAGTCAAAGGGTTTGAGGTCTTGCTCTTTAGAGAAACCCTAATTCGTCTGTGCACCACAATGCCTTGCTCATGAAGCAACCTCAGCCCATGGTCAAATACAACCAAGGGAAGTTCTTTAACTCTTCATTTCATGCATATTTTAACTTATTTGAGTGTCCTCAATCATCAATTCATCAAGGTATGAGGCATGGACTTGAGAAGTTGATCAGTCAATTCATCTGACTATTTTGAAATGCACTGAGACCTAACGTTTTATATGTTGGTCAAATGGAGATGGTCCCAAAAGCAAAAATGTTATTAAGGACAATATGAACAACTTTCATGTTCATAAAAATTTGATTTGAAGCTTGGAAGACCATCTTCCATTCCAATACATTATAGGTCATTTTGACTGAAACCCTAATTGTGGGTCAACTTCCCAAGGAAATTGCTCATTCATTTTTTATGATTTTGAGGTGGGATCAAATGCATTGGAAATCTTGAGATGTCTACTTCAAATGTTATGTTGAACAAAATCTCAAAATCTCAAAGGAAACACATGTGATAATGCAAGACATTATAGGTCCTTTTTGGCCAAAGGCATTAAAAGTCAAAAAAGTCCAACCTCAAGTGCCCATAACTCCTTTATCAAAACCCCAAATGATGCAAAATTTAAGTCCATTTTGATTGTATTGAAAATATCTACAACTTTTATGTTGGAGGTTTTTCCATTTGAAGCATGCATCATCAAAACAGAAGGGCTTGAAAGTTGGCCAATTTTAGAAACCTTGCCTTGACATGTTTTGCACATCACACTTTAAACTCAAATTTCATAAATTTCCACACTCCAAATGAGTTTTTGTCCAAAATAACATTTGTTCCTTATACAAAGACCTTTCCAACTATTACGCATATGCCTATGCTTGGATTTTCTAAATGGTACTTTCGAAGAGATGATTGTTTATGTACAAATGGAGAATTCACTTGAAATCTTGCTACATGAGCAATTGCCTTTGCATTTCACACGTCCAATTCCATCTGGCTGGTGTGCAGAACTCATTTGGCATTGTTTTTGGGCCTTGTGCATGATCATGCAAGCCCATGCAATGAAGCTTCACATGCCATGCACACAGATCCTTTCACACTATCCTTGCCACTTCCTCTATAAATAGAGACTTCATTCCCTCCATTTCACACGCCCAATTCAACCTGAAATGTTGCAGGATTCTCTCCCTAACCATCACTAAAGAAGCAACTACATTTTTCTCAAAAATTTTCAGATCTAGAATTCAGCTTCATCTGGTTGTATTCTTAGATCTAATGCTTCTAGACCTTCATCATACACTTCATTGAACTTCTATTTTGATAAAGCAAGCAAGGCATCGTGTTGAAATCACCAGAACTCAAGCTTACATTCCAACTGGTATTTTCTTCTATTCTCTTAATCCATTGACCTATTGGCTTAGATTTTGTGTTGGCTGAAGTCCTCTCAATGGAGGCATCATGTTTATGCTTTTAATTTTTGAAATTCATTGAGTTCATGATGAACACCAGACTTTTCCATCACTGATTTCTCACACTGTAGAGATCTAGAAGGAAAATGGATGGTATAGGGATGATGTACATCATCCCAGCTTTCTAATGATGTATAGATCGCACGTTTTGGTTGCCTTTCGAATTTCTGCATTTTGGCCGGAATCCTGAAGCTCACCAGAGAAGACGGTGGCTCCGGTGGCTTCATCATCTCCAGTTTGAATCCTGGCCATTGGATCTATTTCCCAGATTGAATCTTAGCCATTGCTTGTTATGACTTTCTATTGTTTCACATGTGCGTGCTTTGACTGAGGATCACCATAGGCGCGCGCTTTAGGAGCGTGTGATCTGCCAGCTCAATTAATGAGCTCAGATCCAACGCTCCTCCTTTTTTTTGAATTTTATAATTTCTGTTTTTATTTTCTTAAATTCCATTTATTTCAAAAATCAATATCTCTTTCATTTTTTATCCAAAAATTATGGGACCAATTGCATTATTTCCCAAATAATTTCTAGTTTCTATTTCTGATTTTTTATATTTTTTATTTTGTCATTTGATATTTTTTGTGAATTTTCTCTTTTTTGGTTATTTTTAATTCATTTTAAATAGTTTTTGATATTCAAAAAATACAAAAATATTTTCCTAACCTATTTGAATGATGATGGATCTATGAAAAATATTCTCATCAATTTTTGAATTGATTTGAGATTTATTTGAGATTTTAGTTCAATTAGGTTATTTTTATTCATTTTTTAATTGATTAAAAATAGTTTCTGACTTTTAAAAATGCTGAAATTTTTTGTCAAACTTTGTTTGACCTTGTTGAACTTAGGATAAATTACTTGGACCTTTCAAGGTTGATTTGAAGTAGTTTTGAAGTTTGACCTTTCCATTTATTTTAATTCAAGTTTATTTTAAATATTAAAAAATGCCAAAAATAGTTTATTCATTTCTTGACATCCAATCTTCATCTCACTTCTGTTTTTGATTGTTTGACCTTGACTTTCAATGTTATTGGTCAACATATGAGGATTGGTACATTGTATTTCATCTAATGCATTTTAATTTTTGCCATTTCCATTTCTCTTATCCATCTTCTCCTTCTTCTTCTTCTCCTTCTTTTTTCTTTTTTGATCAATGAGTTGAAGGTTGATAAGTTAGCATTGATTAGGGAGATTTAACCTTTCTTGATTCAAATCTAATTCATCTTGATCAATTGATCAAGTGAATGGCTTTGCATTAGGGATAGGTTGTCTTCTAAATCATGCAAAAGGCTTAAACCAATACAAGATCATTTCTCTTCTTCTTTTTGGCATGGCAAGTTGTTGGGACTTGGTTCACTAATCAAGACTCCTAACTTGTGTTTGTTGCCTACATTATTATTGACCGGCCTCAGATAGTTGTGACTTCTACATAAGTCCAATTACGATTGCTTAACATAGCGCTAAATTTGCCTTATGGCACACTAACTACTAACATTAACTATTGACAATTAACATTTACTTTATGCCATTTACTTTATGCCATTTACTTTATGAAATTTACTATTCTTGCACATATTATCCATTTGCTTTTCTCTTTGCTCATTTGAGCACATGTTTATGTTAATGCCATTTGCCTTTTGCTCACTTGAGCACATAATTGTGTATATATTATTGTGCTTGTGTTTTTGTTTTGATGGTTGTGGACCAAATGAAAAGAAATGGACTTAGTTTCTAGGACTTCCCCTATGCAAAAAATGGAGAATTGGACTTAGATTCTAGGACCTTCCTTATGCAAAATTGGAGTAAAAGGATCTTAATGATGAAGATGGATTAGAAGGACCAAATCTTTAAACTCACTCTTATCCATTCTTGGTTTTGCTTCATGGAACTTTTGATGTGTGTGCTTTTGTGACTAGGGACTCCATGAGCTTAATTGGAGGATCATTACCATGTTCATCCAAGTGGAAGATACAAGACACATTGAGGATCTCTAATGAGACTTGTTTGATTGCTTATACTTTGTGGTTGCTTATTCCAAAGGATGGGAGCTACTTGGATCATCCATATGATTTCAAGAGAGGAACTCCTAGTGTGGTTCATTTCTTCATCCCCTCTCTTTTTGCTTTACTTAGGACTTAGCCCTTCTTCTTCTTCTCTCCACTCTAACCCAAGCCAAAACCCTTTTTGTGCAAACATCTAACTATTGTTTTCAAACAATAGAAACCTAAGCCTTATGCTTTTGATTTTTAAACTTTCTTCTCATAATACTTATTTTGAATTGAATCTTTGAGTCAATTTTGACTATTTTGTACATACTTCTAATTGGTAAATATAACCCATTCAAATTTCCTTTTTTGTGGTTCCAATGGCCACTTCTTAATCAAAATCTTTCACATCCTTTAGCTATTAGGTTTGAGCTATCCTTGTGGTAGATATAATACTCACATATATCCTTAGTGATGGACAATGAGTCTTCCATGCTTATTATAGGGTTAACCCCTCACTAGCATGTTGAAGCTATCCTCACATGGTGGATTTGTGGTTTGGTTGAGTTTTCTCCCTTTGATAACAAAAGACCTTAAGGCTTTTGGACCAATCAATTCACCAACTCATTTTGAAATTTTTACCCCGAACTACGAGGTTTTGATCCTAATCTTTTTATAAGATGGTACGTAGGCAATGGGTTTATCCATCCAAACCCAAAAATGTAAATAAACTTGTACATTCTCCTCTCATCTCTTCAATCATGTTTGCACAAACAAAATTTTCACAAGACAACAACCTTGCAACAAGTATGAAAAGGGCTCCCTAGGAGTACCTAGGATGTTTTGGGTGCCTAACACCTTCCCATTGCATAACCAACCCCCTTACCCAGATCTCTGTTTCTTTTACTAGTTTTGTTAAAACTATTAGGTTTTTGTTCGCTTTCTAACCATTACTTTGGATAAATAGAAGTGCGGTGGCGACTCGACTTGTATGATTTACCTTGGATTTAGTCAATATCTCTAATGATAACGAATACCCCGCTACACTACCTACGTATCTCACCTGAGTATGAGAATCAGAGTCTTCGTAGCTCGGCTACCTATGGGCTAAAAAGAAGTGTGCTCACTAAGACATCGCGTCTTATGCCTACGTATCTCATCTGGAATGAGAATCAGAGCAAAACGTATTTCAGCTAACTACGGGAACAAGGGTCTCGATTGCAACTAGGGCAAGAGAAAGGGAAGGTCTCGATCGCAACGAGGGCGAGAGAAAAGAATCGCAACAAGGGCGAAAGCAAGCAAAGATTAGTTGTTAGTTGTCAGTCAAAAAACTCGGCAAGACATCGCGTCTCGTACCTACGTATCTCATCTGAACATGAGAATCAGAGTTGTCGTAGTTCGACTAACTAGGGGTTAAGGATTGCCATCTGAACATGGACTTACAAAAGAGGACACCAGCTGTGTTAAAGGAATGTGGGCAATGTGTTCAATATCCTAGTTGTAGGTGTTGCAGCTCGCTGAATCGAGTCTTAGGCAGTTACCTCTTTGCAATAGAACGGATTGACATGCCACAAGATCGGAGACGCACGGAAGGTCTAAAAATGGGGAAGCTCTGTCCTAGAGTTGTCATGCAATATGGACCTATGTGTTAGGATTTACAGAGGGAACATCTATCTAATGTTAACATTCAAAGAATAAGGGAATTCTACCTATGTTATCATACAAAGGGTTTTACCTAATCGGTGCTACCTAAACGGAACAAGAGTTACGGATGGAGCAAGGAGAGGAACCACGGATAAGGGTAGTGTAACACCTCAAATTTGCACCTATCATTGTACATACATTCTCATATCAGGTCATAACATAACATGGTCCACTGCATAGCATTGCATTGTCCCATTTGCCTCAAGTGCAAGCCAATCAAGAAATTAGGTCAAACTGATCAGGAGATCAGTCAGTCAAGCAAGCAAGTACAAATTCCATTGAGCCAAGGCCCTAGGGTTGGTCCAACATGTTCACATGACTTGGGGATCCATTTGAAGTGTTTCGGTCAAGGATTGGATGTTCAGAAGTCATCAGTCAATGCACAATCAAGTCAGAAACCCTAAAAAGTCAAACTTGGTCAACTGTGTCTGATTTCATGGTTTTGATGGTTGGATTTGGTTTGAGAGGTCTCATTCATGTCCATATAGGCCTCATATATCATGTCAAACACCATCATGGAAGAATTTGAAGCCAGATCAGAAATTTCCAAAAATGGAAACTGGACCTGTAATTGAAACCTGCCCAAAATGGAAAGTCTTGATCCTCAAACTTACATCATGATACAAGCTTCAAATGAATTTATGCCCAACATGAGAGTTGAAGATCTTGTTCTCCCATTTCCAAAAAGTCCAAGAACACTCAATTCCCATGTATGGTTGGCAAGTTATGATCAATTCATTTTCAAAAATTCTTGAACTTCAAAAGGCCATATCTCTCAAACCATTTGGCCAATTTTGGTGAGGTTTTTTCCTACAAGTCACATTTGATCCCCTCTTTCCAAAAATATAAATTTCATGTACCAAAACTTCACCAATCAAAATGGCATTTTTGAACCTACTTGAATTAATTTTAAGTGAGGTGAAAAATTGAACTTTCCAAATAATCATTTCTAACCAATTCTACCAATCAAACATGTTCTGAAAATGCATTTGTGACATGAACCAAGCCCTTTCTCATGTTAGTACACACACCCATCACCTACTTGCTTGAAAATTGGCCAAAAGTACACTTTTTTTACCAACTCTATCCCACATTTTCATGGACCTTGATTCAGTACCACAAAACAGCAGATATATATCATTTTTTCTGTCATTTGCAAACCCTAGTAGCCACCATTTTGCAGCAGAAAAAACTCTTGTTCTCTCATTCTCTCAAAACTTCATCTTTGGCCATTTTCAAAATCTGTCAAAGAAACTCAAAGAGCTTGACATTGCCTTGCCTAAAACAACATCCATACAACATTGTGAACCTGTTTCAACCATCATTCTCCAACTGTAAGGCCGTTTTGCTGGACTGGTTTTTCAAGCATCATCAATGGCAGTCCAAGGTTGAAGCCATTCCAAGCTGTTTCGAACAAAGCTAACTTCATCATTCAATCTTAGGGAGCTTAAGGAGCATCTGTTTCACTTTAACATGGCCAAATAACAACTGTTTCGACACTACTCTTCCAACTTGGTAAAATTTCGACCTCCTTGTTTCTTTAAACTATGCTATGCTTATGATAGAGCTTGCTTTGCTGGTCATTCTGAGCCTTGAATCCATAAAAATGGTTGAGTATTTGTGGAGTTATGCTGTTTTAAAGTTTGATGTTCATTTATGTTTTCACATGATTCATCCATGATAGCCCGATTTAGAATGAATGCTTGCTGTTTTAATGATCTACATGGTGAGACGTTTCGATTGGTATATTGTTTGCATGATTTCGTGAAAATTTGTTTGTGAGTGTGTTTTGTGTTTGCTGTTCTGTCGTCTTCTTCGTGAAGAAATCGCGCATTCGCCTAGCGAATGATCTGTTCGCCTAGCGAGGGCGAAGAAGATGAGTGCTCGCCTAGCGAAGCTTCCGGTTCGCTTAGCGAAGGTCTCCAGACGAAACGCACCGTTTCATAGAGACACCAGTGGCATGTGGTCCATTAACTCATATTATTTTTTTAATGTTTATTTCAATTTGATACATCATTTTGTAAAATTCATAACTTCTTTGTTTTTAATCCAATTTGAATGGGATTTTCTGCATTGTCTTCATCATGATCTCTATTATTTTGTCATATTTTTTCCAGATTTTTTGCATGATTGAATTTTATTTGGTATTAGGTTTTGCACATGTGCTCATATTTTTTGTACCTTTTGCCAACACATTTGTGAAATGGTGATACTTTATCCAATGACCCCCAAACTTTTTGTGCTTAAACTAGACACACTCATGGTGATTTTGGTGTAGAGTTTGTGAGTTTATCATTACTGGTTTGTGAGTTATGTTTTTTTGAAGTAGGGTGTGACAACTTGTGTCACACCATTAATGTGAAACTTGCTGATTTTTGTATCCATGCTTCTTGACCTCCAAATGAATTGATTTTTTGCATGATTGAGCTCTTATATGTCTAGTTGGCATGTGATTTTTTGTGGAATTATTTGAGGCATTTCCTAATTGTTTGAGATTTTCTCCCCTGTTTGGCCAAAATGTTGACCTCATGTGATGCATGTTGCCATTTCATTTGTGAAATTCTCATACTTTATTAGATGGACATGAAATTTTACATGAGATAACTAGACATCTTAAGCTTTTCCATGGTTTTAGTCCCATTCATTTATCATACACCATCACTGATTTATGAATTTTTCAAGTTGATGCATGTTTGGTTGACTTCCTTAAGCATGTTCAAAATTGCTTTGACTTTATGATTTTTATTGACTGCCTTCCACTTGTCCAAATGAGATGAAATTTGACATGCTTACCATGCTGTGGGTTGTGATTGGTCATGATTTATTTGGTGATTTTTGGAAATGTTTAAGATTGCTTTTGAGTTAAGTCATGCTGTTGACTTCTATGAGCTTCTAAATGCCATGCTTTGACCTAAATTGTTCATGAAATGATGATGATGATTGATATGAATGTGAACCCAATTGGTTGTGTTTCTTAATTGTTTGAACATGATTTTGGATGCTTGTCCTTTGCTGTTTTGACTTTTTCATCCCTTTTTGACCCTAGGCTTGCCCTAGTGGTCCTGTTACTCACCTTTGAGTTCATGTTTTCAGGTTGACCAACAAATGACCAATGAGGCCATTTCTTTTTGATTGGGCTTGCTTAAATATAATTGTCTAACTTGTTTGTTTTGTAGGTTGCTTGGCTCACATGCCTTGAACCTTGTGCATTGCACATTTATCTGCTTGTGCTGACTGTTAACCTTTGTTTCATTCTGATTTAACTTTGACTTGTATACTAACTGTGCTTGACTGATTTCAGGTGCTTTAGTTGCTTTTAGTTCCTTGTGAACTTTTGCTTTGCTTTGCATATATAAGCAATTTGCATTGAGGTATATTTCTAATCTTCATGTAGTCTGGAAGACCTGGCCTGTTACTTGGCCAGGCAATTGTCTGAAGTCCTCCTTAAGAGGCAATGTTTGTGGATGTTTAATTTGTCCTTGTATAGAGTCAAAGACCTCCTAAGTGAAGAGGCAATTGGCAGAACCCAAGGGATAAGCAACCTATCCCCTGCTATTCTGTGTGTCATCTGCTTTGCTCACACCACTGTGTTGATGCATTGCAGATACAAACCCAAGATCTTGTACAATTGTACAGTTGAGTCAGTATCAAATGTGTAGAAGGGTTCCCACTTTCTGAACCCACACATTCTTGTCTTAAGCTCTCCCAGGCCAGGGATAAGAGCTGTGAAGTCTTATCTTCACTCACCTTTCATCTGCTTCACCTTAGCCCCTCAATGGCAAGGTTAAGAGCACATTCACCCAGTTCCCGAGGTTTGTTTGTTGAGGTTGATATGACCCCTCGACTAAAACCTAACCCTTGTTTGAGCCACTTGCTTGTGTATAGTGTGTGCTATCTGTGCTTGTATGTTTGCTTGACTTGCTTCCTGTGCAAGTTAGGGTTAGTTTAGACTTGCTTCCTGTGCAAGTTAGGTTTTGCTTGGCTTGCTTCCTGTGCAAGTTACGTGTGTGTGTGGCTTGCTTCCTGTGCAAGTCATGACTAGGATAGGCTGGCTCCCTATGCCAGTTAGCTAGAAACCTTAACTTAGGGATGATTTTGCATGATAACATCTAGGCTCGAGTCGTAGTCTCCCTAGTTGTGTCTCCCTCTGTTATCTGGTTAGGCTAGTCCTTTATCCCTCTGTAGGGGAACTACATCGCCCTGATCTTCATACCAGATGAAGTATGTAGGCAGGAGATTGAGCTGATCTCTCCGGGCGCCTTTTCTTTTCTTTTGTGTGTGTTGTTTGACAGTTATAGGCTCGAGTCCCTGACTCCCTATTAATCTGTTGTGGTGTTGTGTGCTTGGAAGCCGATGTAAGTCCATCGAGTGGCATTTGGGTTCCAGTGTGTGCTTTTGTTGGTTCGGATGCTGATGTAAGTCCAGTGATTGGCATTCGGGCTCCACGTTTGCCTTTGCCTGTGTTTGTCTGTGTACGTGTCAGCCGAGCTACGAATGCTCTGATTCTTCTCTCGTCCGAGAAGATACGTATGCATAGGATGCGATATCCTAGCGAGCATGTGTCGTTTCCCCAGTCCGAACTACTTCGACTCTGATGTCTATGCCTGATAGACTAAGTAGGCCCAGGATGCGACATCCTGCCGAGTCAGTTTCAGTCAGTTTCTTGTGTCTCTTTCAGCCAGTGTGTGTGTGTTTGAGCAGTGTTTTAGCAACCATTTTCCTTCCTTTTGTGCGTGGATCCCGTCGAGTACGACGGATGCGTAGGGGTGCTAATACCTTCCCTTCGCATAACCGACTCCCGATCCCATTCTCTTTGGTCGCGAGACCATGTTCTTTCCAGGTTTACTCTGAGCGTTTCCTTTCCCTCTTTTGGGATAAATAACGCACGGTGGCGGCTCTGTTGTTCTTCTTTTCCCGCCGGTTTTTCGCGTGATGCGACAGCTGGCGACTCTGCTGGGGAATAGAAGAGGTTGACCTGTGCTGGTCCATCTTCCCTAAGCGAGTCTCTCCTAGCGCTCTCTAGGTTAGGGTTTGGTTGCTTTTGCTGTTATTTATTGCATTCATTTATTTATTGTTTGCATTCATGTTTGCACTTATGTTTGCATTCATTCACATTCATTATTCATCTGGCTGGTTGTCTGTTTCTCTCTGTTGGGGTGGGAGTTACATGAGGTAAAAGGCCCAATACCCAGGCCATGAGTGAAATCTAGGATACTTAGGAATAGAGTGATTCATGGGAAGCGGGTGGTATTGCGCCACTTAGCGGAACATTGATATCACGAGCAGTTCAGACCCTGGTGGGATATTATCGTTACATACTTCGGGTGTGTATATGATGATGTTCTGCGAAAGGTTATTTATGCTGCGTTTCTCTCGACCTTACCCTGGCCTAGATGACACCCGTGAGTGGGGAGGGAATGATCATTATTACAGGTACAGTTGGTGACTTGTTGGTGACTTGTTGGTGACTTGTGATCCTGTTGGTGACTATTGGTTCAGAATTTTGGGGTCTCAGATGACTTTGGGTTTCAGATGAATTTGTGGTTCCGAGTTCAAGCCGAAGCTTTGATCCTGTGTTCCGAGAGACCCAGCCAACCAGTCCAGTCTGCATCATTTGCATCATAGCATATTTATTTTTCAAAAGAAACGCAATAAAAAAAAGAAGAAAGAAAAAAAAAAGAAAAAAAACTAATCCCTGCATGCATATCATTTCTCAGGTACATTCCAGAGCTTGTTCACTGATAGAGATGGCAACAGTCCCAGAGTTGAAGCGGAAGACTTGTTCCTACAGCTTTCACCGTGAACCTTTGACGTCTCTGATTGAGTTGAGCAACCTTATGACCAGTGGTAACCAGAAGGGGTTTGTTGACCAGTATGGAGATATTCTGACACTGTTGAAGATGGTAGTCGATCCGGTGCCGTTGCAGACTCTTCTACAGTTCTACGACCCAGAGCTTCATTGTTTCACCTTTCAAGATTATCAGTTGGCGCCTACTCTTGAGGAGTACTCCATTCTGCTGAGTGTCCCGGTCCGGTATCAGGTTCCTTTCTTGGATGTGCCCAAGGAGGTTGATTTCAGAGTTGTTGCCAGAGCTCTCCATTTGGGTATCAAGGAAGTCAGTGATAGTTGGAAGTCCAGTGGGGATGTTGTAGGATTGCCTTTGAAGTTTCTGTTGAGGGTAGCTAGAGAAGAAGCAGAGAAGGGAAGTTGGGAAGCCTTTCATGCTCAGTTGGCCGTCATGATCTATGGGATCGTCTTGTTTCCGAGTATGCCAAATTTTGTTGACTATGCTGCAGTCAGTATTTTCATTGGAGGAAATCCAGTTCCTACTCTGTTGGCTGACACTTACTATGCTATTCACAGTAGGCATGGTAAGGGTGGGGCTATCAGGTGTTGTCTCCCGCTTTTGCTCAGATGGTTTTTGTCTCTTCTGCCAGTCAGTGGACCTTTTGTGGATGCTCAGAGCACGCATAAGTGGACTCAGAGGGTCATGTCTCTTACCTCCTATGATATCAGGTGGCAATCTTACCGGATGGATGTGCGTAACGTCATTATGAGCTGTGGAGGATTCCGTAATGTGCCACTCATAGGGACTAGGGGTTGCATCAATTACAACCCGGTTCTTTCTCTTCGCCAGTTGGGGTTTGTGATGAAGGGAAGACCACTTGAGGCTGAGGTAGCTGAAAGTGTGTATTTTGAGAAGCAGAGTGACCCGGCTAGATTGGAGCAGATAGGGAAAGCTTGGAAGTCTATTGGTGTGAAGGATGGATCTGTCTTAGGGAAGAAGTTTGCCGTTGCTATGCCCGATTACACTGATTGGGTCAAGGAGAGAGTAGAAACTTTGTTGTTACCCTACGATAGGATGGAGCCGTTGCAGGAGCAACCACCTTTGATCCTTGCTGAGAGTGTGCCTGCGGAGCACTACAAGCAAGCCTTGATGGAGAATCGCCGTTTGAGAGAGAAGGAGCAAGATACCCAGATGGAGCTGTACAAAGCCAAAGCTGATAGGTTGAACTTGGCTCATCAACTCAGAGGAGTGCGAGAAGAAGATGCTAGCAGACTGAGAAGCAAGAAGAGATCCTACGAGGAGATGGAGAGCATGTTAGATGCAGAACACCGGGAGTGCTTGAGGCTGCAGAGGCTTGAGGCCAGCTATCAGAAGAAGATCAGAGACTTGGAGAAGCAACTCAGAGATAAAGACATCCAGTTGAAGAAGGAAGTAGACTTGAGACAGGCATCAGAGAACCACCTTGGAGGAGAAGTGGTAGAGCTTAGACGACAACTGAAGAGAAGATCACCCTTTTGCCAGAATGTTCAGAATGTCACTGTTGATAGACCAGTGTCATTACTTGAAGACTCTCATTCCGGAAGACCGCTTGTCTTAGCTTGTATCTTTGGTTGTATTTGTTGAGAATCACCTCCAGGCTTGTTGGATGGGATTCATTTGTTGTACTCCGTCTTTGGATTTTTTGTTGAGAATCACCTCCAGGCTTGTTGGATGGGATCCTTTCTTTGTACTCCTTATCCGAATATTTGTTGACTTGGTTGTATGACCTTTTTACCCTTATGTGTAGATAAGGTTGTCAGTATTTCCCTGTTGTCTCATTTTCTTGTATCTGTTTGTTCTTGTTGCTGCAGTTGCCATCTTTTGAGGATGACTCAGGCTCTTTGAATGCCTGAGGAATGAACATATCATGTGCATCATACGCATCATTAGCACCATACTCATATCATTTTGCATAACAGGTGTTCTTGGTCGTGACTTCTCACTCTTGGTTCCTGTTCAGGCAGGATAGCTGATCAACGTCCGCACCGCTACTCAACAAGACTGAATCAACAGAGAGGTATGGATCAAGTTCAAGCAGAGTTGGCTGAGATGAAGGCTAACATGGCCCAGTTTATGAATATGATGCAAGGGGTTGCGCAAGGTCAAGAAGAACTTCGAGCCATGGTTCAGAGACAAGAGGCTGCAATTCCACCGGTCAACCATGCTCCGCCAGAGGGAGGCCCGGTCAATGATAACAATGTTGCTGCTGCTGTACCCATCAACAACTATGCTGTAGGTGATGAGTTGGGGGGTATTCGAATCAACGGTCAACCTATTGCTCCAGATGCCGCTAATGCCAGAGCAGTCCGTGCCCCGGCCCGTAATCCTGCTCCGATTGTTGACAGACAAGAGGATATGTTCACTCTGCTCAGTGAAGACGAAGACGTTCTGGGAAGGGTTGATGAGAGGGATCGTAAAGTTGATGCCCTTGCTGAGAAGATTAGAGCTATGGAATGTCAGAATTCTCTCGGTTTTGATGTTACCAATATGGGGTTGGTGGAAGGTTTGAGAATCCCTTACAAGTTCAAAGCACCGTCCTTCGATAAATACAACGGTACTTCTTGCCCTCGCACCCATGTGCAGGCTTATTATCGAAAAATCTCTGCGTATACCGATGATGAAAAGATGTGGATGTATTTTTTCCAAGATAGTCTATCTGGGGCTTCTTTGGACTGGTACATGGAATTGAAGAGAGATTCTATCCGCTGCTGGAGGGATCTGGGTGAGGCCTTCTTGAGGCAATACAAACACAACATGGACATGGCACCGAGCCGGACTCAGCTGCAGAGTCTTTGTCAGAAATCCAATGAGAGCTTCAAGGAGTACGCCCAGAGGTGGCGTGAACTGGCTGCTAGAGTTCAACCCCCTATGCTGGAGAGGGAGTTGACAGATATGTTTATCGGTACTCTTCAGGGTGTGTTTATGGACCGGATGGGGAGCTGCCCATTCGGTAGTTTTTCTGATGTTGTCATTTGTGGAGAGAGGACTGAGAGCTTGATTAAAACTGGGAAGATCCAAGATGCTGGTTCCTCTTCTTCTAAGAAGCCATTTGCTGGGGCACCTCGTCGAAGAGAGGGTGAAACTAATGCTGTTCAACACCGCAGAGATCAGAACAGAATTGAATACCGTCAAGCTGCTGCAGTGACCATTCCGGCACCTCAACCTCGTCAACAACAACAACAAAGAGTTCAACAACCGCAACAACAACAAACAACACACAGCAACGTCCGTATCAGCCCAGACAAAGGATGCCTGATCGACGTTTTGATTCGCTACCCATGTCGTACGCCGAACTGCTGCCCGAACTACTCAGGTTGGGGATGGTTGAGTTGCGTACAATGGCTCCGCCTACAGTATTGCCTCCTGGGTACGACGCCAACGTCCGTTGTGACTTTCACTCTGGGGCACCAGGGCATCATACTGAGAAGTGTCGGGCTCTCCAGCACAAGGTCCAAGATTTGATCGATGCCAAAGCAATCAACTTCGCTCCAGTGCCTAACGTCGTAAACAACCCTATGCCTCAGCATGGTGGGCATAGAGTGAACAATATTGAGGGGAAAGAAGCTGAAGATCTGGTTGTTAATGTTGATGATGTTCAGACTTCTCTGCTAGTTGTGAAGGGCCGTCTGCTGAATGGGGGTGTCTACTCGGGCTGTGATGAGGATTGTTTGGGCTGTGCAGAATCTGAGAATGGTTGCGACCAGTTAAGGGCCGGTATCCAGGGTATGATGGATGAGGGTTGTTTGCAATTCAGTAGGGCTGTAAAAGATCGTGGAACAGTGTCAACTATCACCATTTACTTTAAACCGTCTGAAGAACGTGGACAAAGGGTCGTTAGTGCACCTGCAACAAATGGTACCCCAGTTACCATTTCCGTGCCTGTAACCATCAGTGCTCCAACTACTATCGCCGCGTCTGGAAGAAGGGCTGTTGAGAATAGTAGAGCCGTGCCGTGGAAGTATGATAATGCTCACCGCAGTTACAGAAGGGCTGAAAGTCAGACGAGACCAGTGAATCAAGCTCCAGTGACAATTGGTTTACCGAATAGAGTTCCTGCAACTGTTGGTCCGGCTGTGGATAATGTAGGGGGTCCAGGAGGTTTTACCAGAAGCGGTCGTCTGTTCGCACCGCAGCCTTTGAGGGACAATAATGCTGAGGCTCTCGCCAAAGCAAAGGGTAAGCAAGCTGTGGTTGAGGAAGAACCTGTCCAGAAGGAAGCGCCCGAGGGGTCATTTGAGAAGGACGTGGAGGAGTTTATGAAGATAATCAAGAAGAGTGACTACAAGATTGTAGATCAGTTGAATCAAACTCCGTCCAAGATTTCTATACTTTCACTGTTGTTGTGCTCTGAGGCACACCGTAATGCCTTGCTGAAGATGTTGAATCTGGCTTACGTGCCTCAGGAGATTTCTGTCAATCAACTGGAGGGTGTGATGGCCAATGTGAGCACCAGGCATGGTGTAGGATTCACCAACCTGGACTTACCGCCTGAAGGGCGGAACCATAACAAAGCCTTGCACATCACCATGGAGTGCAAGGGGGCAGTGTTGTCTCACGTATTGGTAGACACCGGGTCGTCGCTGAATGTGTTGCCTAAGCAGATTCTGAAGAAGATTGATGTGGAAGGGTTTGTGCTTACTCCCAGTGACCTGATCGTTCGTGCTTTCGACGGATCCAAACGTTCTGTGTGTGGGGAAGTTACCTTGCCTGTGAAGATAGGTCCTGAGGTATTCGATATCATCTTCTATGTTATGGACATCCAGCCCGCCTATAGTTGTTTATTGGGGCGTCCATGGATTCATGCAGCAGGGGCAGTCTCGTCGACTCTCCATCAAAAGCTCAAGTATGTCTGGAACGGTCAGATTGTGACTGTGCGGTGAAGAAGAGATTCTGGTGAGTCATCTATCCTCGTTCAAATATGTTGAGGTGGATGGCGAGATCCACGAAACCTTATGCCAGGCGTTTGAGACTGTGGCTCTTGAGAAAGTGGCGTACGCTGAGCAGAGGAAGCCAGGTGCTTCAATTACTTCTTACAAGCAGGCTAAGGAGGTTGTTGATTCTGGCAAAGCTGAAGGCTGGGGCAAGATGGTGGATTTGCCTGTCAAAGAAGACAAATTTGGCGTTGGTTACGAGCCTCTCCAAGCAGAGCAGAATGGTCAAGCGGGTCCGAGTACCTTTACCAGCGCTGGGCTGATGAATCATGGCGACGTCTCTGCAACCGGTAGTGAAGACTGTGACAGTGATTGTGATCTGGACAACTGGGTTCGCCCGTGTGCACCAGGGGGGTCTATCAACAACTGGACGGCTGAAGAAGTGGTTCAAGTTACTCTTCTGACAGAGTAATTTTCTGTTGTTTTGTCATTTTGCATGAAAATCCTACGTTCTGCCCAAGGCGTAGTGATTCATTGTAGGGCCTCATCATGTTTTAATGATTATCATTAATGAAGGACATTTTTTGAAATCAAACTTTGTGATCCCTGTCTTTCTTTTTTTTGTTTTCATCCTTTTTCAAAAACAATAAAATGGCAATGTTTTTTGTTTTGTGACTTTATTGAACTCTTTTTCTAAAACAAAGCATTAAACATGCAGAAGCGATCTTATGGCATTCACTATGAACAGTTCTGTTATGGCTCAGTATGATTTCGACAATCCCATCTACCAAGCTGAAGAGGAGAGTGAGGAAGACTGTGAACTCCCTGCAGAATTGGTCAGATTGCTGAAGCAGGAGGAAAGGGTCATCCAACCTCATCAGGAGGAGTTGGAGGTTGTTAATTTGGGTACTGAGGACGCCAAAAGAGAAATCAAGATTGGGGCTGCTTTAGAGGACTCTGTCAAGAGGAGGCTGATTGAGATGCTGAGAGAATATGTGGAGATATTCGCCTGGTCATATCAAGATATGCCTGGGTTAGATACAGACATTGTGGTGCATCGATTACCTCTTAGAGAAGGATGTCCTTCGGTCAAGCAGAAGCTTCGTAGAACGAGTCCTGATATGGCAACTAAGATCAAGGAAGAGGTTCAGAAGCAGTGGGATGCGGGTTTTTTGGCTGTTACAAGTTATCCCCCATGGGTGGCCAACATCGTTCCTGTGCCGAAGAAGGATGGCAAAGTCAGAATGTGTGTCGATTACCGGGATTTGAATAGAGCGAGTCCGAAAGATGATTTCCCATTACCTCACATTGATGTATTGGTTGATAATACGGCTCAATCCTCGGTATTCTCTTTCATGGATGGTTTCTCTGGATATAATCAGATCAAGATGGCGCCAGAGGACATGGAAAAGACGACATTCATTACACCTTGGGGCACGTTCTGCTATAAGGTGATGCCATTTGGGCTAAAGAATGCTGGTGCTACCTATCAGAGGGCAATGACGACTCTCTTTCATGACATGATGCACAAAGAAATTGAAGTGTACGTAGATGATATGATTGCGAAGTCGCAGACAGAAGAGGAGCACCTGGTTAATTTGCAGAAGCTGTTTGATCGGTTGAGAAAGTTCAAGCTGAGGTTGAATCCGAACAAGTGTACGTTTGGGGTGAGATCAGGGAAGCTTTTAGGCTTCATTGTCAGTGAGAAAGGGATTGAGGTTGATCCAGCAAAAGTCAAAGCTATTCAAGAGATGCCTGAACCAAAACGGAAAAGCAAGTCCGTGGGTTTTTAGGGAGGTTGAACTACATTGCAAGGTTCATATCTCATCTAACTGCCACATGTGAACCAATTTTCAAACTGCTCAGAAAGAATCAGGCGATCAAGTGGAATGATGACTGTCAGAAAGCTTTTGACAAGATAAGAGTATTTACAGAAACCTCCAATCCTTATACCTCCAGTTCCAGGGAGACCTCTGATAATGTACCTGTCAGTGACTGAGAACTCGATGGGGTGTGTATTGGGACAGCATGACGAGTCTGGTCGAAAAGAGCATGCCATATACTACCTTAGCAAAAAGTTTACCGACTGTGAAACAAGATATTCACTGCTCGAGAAAACTTGCTGTGCTTTGGCCTGGGCTGCTCGCCGACTGAGGCAGTATATGTTGAACCATACTACCTTATTGATTTCTAAGATGGATCCAGTGAAGTACATCTTTGAGAAACCAGCTCTCACCGGACGCGTTGCTCGTTGGCAGATGATTCTAACAGAATATGATATTCAGTACACGTCACAAAAGGCCATCAAAGGTAGTATTCTGTCAGACTACCTCGCCGAGCAACCGATTGAAGATTATCAGCCTATGATGTTTGAATTCCCTGATGAAGACATCATGTATCTTAAGATGAAAGATTGCGAAGAGCCTCTTGTCGAGGAAGGACCGGATCCGGATGACAAATGGACACTGATGTTTGATGGGGCGTGAATATGAATGGTAACGGTGTTGGGGCAGTATTGATCAATCCTAAAGGTGCTCATATACCTTTTTCTGCCAGATTGACGTTTGACGTCACCAACAACGAAGCTGAGTATGAGGCTTGTATCATGGGGATAGAAGAAGCCATTGATCTGAGGATCAAAACTCTTGATATATTTGGAGATTCCGCTCTAGTGGTCAATCAAGTCAATGGAGATTGGAATACGAATCAGCCGCATTTGATTCCGTATAGAGATTACACCAGAAGAATACTGACGTTCTTCAAGAAGGTGAAGTTGTATCATGTCCCCCGGGATGAGAATCAAATGGCTGATGCCTTGGCTACTTTGTCGTCTATGATCAAAGTTCATTGGTGGAATCATGTGCCACATGTTGCGGTGAATCGACTTGAGAGGCCTGCGTATGTGTTTGCAGCCGAGTCTGTTGTGATTGATGAGAAGCCGTGGTATTATGACATCAAGAACTTCCTCAAGACTCAGGAGTATCCTGAAGGTGCGTCGAAGAATGACAAGAAAACCCTGAGAAGGCTAGCTGGAAGCTTCTATTTGAATCAGGATGATGTGCTGTATAAGAGAAACTTTGACATGGTCTTGCTCAGATGCGTGGACAGACCCGAGGCGGACATGTTAATGCAGGAAGTTCATGAAGGTTCCTTCGGTACTCATGCCGGCGGACATGCAATGGCTAAGAAATTGTTGAGAGCGGGTTATTACTGGATGACTATGGAATCCGATTGTTTCAAGTATGCTCGGAAGTGCCATAAGTGTCAAATTTATGCTGATAAGGTGCATGTACCACCAAGCCCTCTGAATGTCATGAATTCGCCTTGGCCGTTTGCCATGTGGGGCATTGATATGATTGGGAAGATTGAGCCTACTGCTTCGAATGGACATCGCTTCATCTTGGTTGCGATTGACTATTTCACCAAATGGGTGGAAGCAGCTTCCTATGCTAACGTTACCAAACAAGTGGTTACCCGGTTCATCAAGAAAGAAATCATATGTCGTTATGGAGTTCCTGAGAGAATCATCACTGACAATGGTTCGAATCTCAACAACAAGATGATGAAAGAGCTTTGTAAAGATTTCAAGATTGAACATCACAATTCTTCTCCTTACAGACCGAAGATGAATGGTGCTGTAGAAGCGGCAAACAAGAATATCAAGAAGATTGTGCAGAAGATGGTCGTTACGTACAAGGATTGGCATGAGATGCTGCCTTTCGCTTTGCATGGGTACCGTACCTCAGTACGTACGTCGACCGGGGCAACCCCTTACTCCCTTGTGTATGGTATGGAAGCTGTCCTACCTGTTGAAGTGGAGATTCCTTCTCTGAGAGTTTTATTGGATGTCAAGCTGGACGAAGCCGAGTGGATTCGAACAAGGTTTAACGAGTTGAGCCTTATCGAGGAGAGACGGCTAGCAGCTGTATGCCATGGACAGTTGTATCAGCGAAGGATGAAGCGAGCCTTTGATCAGAAAGTGCGTCCTCGAAGCTATCAGATCGGTGATCTAGTTTTGAAGAGGATCCTCCCTCCCGGTGCAGATAACAGGGGCAAGTGGACTCCTAATTATGAAGGTCCGTATGTTGTGAAGAAGGTCTTCTCCGGTGGAGCCTTGATGCTTACAACTATGGATGGTGAAGATTTTCCGTCTCCTGTTAACTCAGATGTAGTCAAAAAATACTTCGCATAAATTGACCCGCTGGACAAAAAAAAAAAAGAGTCCAGGCAAAAAAAGGGCATCCCGGCGAACCAAAAAACAGAAAGAAAAGGTTCGGGCAAAAATTAGGGATAAAATGAAAAGAATTTGTACACCCGGTAAGTCGAAAACCCGCAAGGGCGGCTTAGGCAAAAATGGGTATCCCGGTGGATTGAAAACCCGAAAGGGCGATCCAGCCAAAAGAGGGATTAAAGCGAAGACTACAGTCTGAGTTGTCTGTACTTCATCAAGCTTTGTCGTCTGCCATCTCGAAAGATGTGATCCGTCCAGTCATTCTTCTCAGAAAGCAAGGAGTTGGGAGGAAAACTGATGATCTGTGAGTTATAACAGAATTGGGAAATAGTGGATGCCGTGTTCACATTGCCATTAGGATAGATTTTTCCTTTTGTGCGCAATTACCTCTTTCTAGGAATTGCCTCCCAATGTATTTGCCTTTTCAGGCACATTTTCAATCAATAAAAGTCGTTATTCAGATAAATGGCTCTTTTGTTTTTATTTTTACTGTTTTGTTTGCAAAAATGTCCGAATTTTTGATAAGCATTGCATATAAAAACATGAAGGCTAAACAATAACTTGCAGGATGATGAAACATTTGAAAATCATTTTGAATGTTGAGGACACTTGAGCGTATCTTGTCCATGTATCCCCTGGGGGCATTTTGTTGTGCTGTTTTTCAGGTTGGCATCTGTGAGGACGTTTCCTCAGCAGATATTTTCCCCAAGCAAGTTTGGAAGCTATCAGAGCTATGTTCCCCTGCGGAGACGTCTGTGGATAGTGCCTTCTATTCCCCAACAGATCTAAGGATTGCCTATCCCCAGCAGGCCTGTATTTGCCGATTTCCTCCCCGAGTGAGGCAGGTTCATTGAAATTTATCTCCAGCATTTATCCTATCTGTGGACTGAAGGATATCCCCAGCGGAGTTTACCTTTCCCCAGCAGCAGTGCTATTCTTCAACATGAGTGAGAAGTCGTTGCTCTCCTTGCAGAGTCTCCCCGCAGAGTTGGAGTACCCGATCAGTTTTGGCTCCCCAGCCGGAGTTTTTCATCATTTTGCATTTTGCATGTAGTAATCATTGCATCCAAAAAATCGCGTAGCATTTCCATTCAATATGGAGCATTACGCCATAGAAAAAATTCAAACATATGCATTCATGTGTTAACCTCACCAGACCGTATCCCCGCAGAGGCGGATCATTTCATTCAACATCAGCACAGCAAGTCTGCTACAGTTGCTCTTGACAGCATTCAGGATTGATATCCCCACAAGGTTTATTACCTCACCCGTTGGTGACAGAAAGTTTGTTTCTCCCCAGTGAGACCCCCAGCAAGTGGTCAACCTTGCCTTGACATATCTAAAAAGTCGTTCTTGTGATACCGGTAAGTGTCATGCCAGCACCCGCGTGTGTTTCTTTTTGGTGTCGGTAAACACCATTGTTTCGGTGTCTGTAAACATCGGGTATTTCCCCCAGTCATCAGTAAATGTCTGGTCATCATTTTTGGTGTCGGTAAACACCATTGTTTCGGTGTCTGTAAACATCGGGTATTCTCTCCAGTCATCAGTAAATGTCTGGTCATCATTTTTGGTGTCGGTAAACACCATTGTTTCGGTGTCTGTAAACATCGGGTATTCTCTCCAGTCATCAGTAAATGTCTGGTCATTTTTTTGGTGTCGGTAAACACCATTGTTTCGGTGTCGGTAAACATCGAGTCGCACCCAGTCATCGGTAAATGTCTGGTCATTTTTGGTGTCGGTAAACACCATTGTTTCGGTGTCTGTAAACATCGAGTCTTTTCTGCAGTCATCGGTAAATGTCTGATAATCCCCAGCTAGAGATCCCCAGTAGAGTCATCGGTAAATGTCCTATCTGGTTTCCAGTTGCAAATATTTGTTTTTTCCCTTAGTGAAGTGTTCCCCAGTCATCGGTAAATGTCTGGTCGTTTTTGGATGTCGGTAAACATCATCTTTCGATGTCGGTAAACGTCGAGTCTCATCCCAGTCATCGGTAAATGTCTGGTCATGCTTTGTTTCCTTGTTGATAAAATCAAGATCCCCAGAAGTCGTCGGTAAACGTCTTGTCTGATTACACCACAAAGATTTTGTTCCTCCCCAAGTGGAGACGCCATCGGTAAATGGCCCTGTATGCTTCGATATCGGTAATATTGAATGCCCAGTTTTATTCGCCATCGGTAAATGCCCCGTTTTCTTCGATATCGGTAAATATCGGATCCCCAGTTGCAGTAGCCATCGGTAAATGGTCTTGCTGCAGTTGATATCGGTAAATATCAAGTTACCAGTTTCTAACCATCGGTAAATGGTTTCGCCTTTCTGAAGTTGTCAATTGCAGGCGTCATCGGTAAATGACGTGGTTCTCCTTGTATCATATCCGGCAGAGTGCAAATTTCTACGGTTCTTGGTATTCAATCCCTGTTTACCCTGAAAGTCTGACAGCCGTTGCTCTCATCCATTCGGGTTCCCAGCTGATTGAATAGGGGCAGCTGTAGCACCTCAAATTTGCACCTATCATTGTACATACATTCTCATATTAGGTCATAACATAACATGGTCCACTGCATAGCATTGCATTGTCCCATTTGCCTCAAGTGCAAGCCAATCAAGAAATTAGGTCAAACTGATCAGGAGATCAGTCAGTCAAGCAAGCAAGTACAATTCCATTGAGCCAAGGCCCTAGGGTTGGTCCAACATGTTCACATGACTTGGGGATCCATTTGAAGTGTTTCGGTCAAGGATTGGATGTTCAGAAGTCATCAGTCAATGCACAATCAGTCAGAAACCCTAAAAGTCAACTTTGTCAACTGTGTCTGATTTCATGGTTTTGATGGTTGGATTTGGTTTGAGAGGTCTCATTCATGTCCATATAGGCCTCATATATCATGTCAAACACCATCATGGAAGAATTTGAAGCCAGATCAGAAATTTCCAAAAATGGAAACTGGACCTGTAATTGAAACCTGCCCAAAATGGAAAGTCTTGATCCTCAAACTTACATCATGATACAAGCTTCAAATGAATTTTTGCCCAACATGAAAGTTGAAGATCTTGTTCTCCCATTTCCAAAAAGTCCAAGAACACTCAATTCCCATGTATGGTTGGCAAGTTATGATCAATTCATTTTCAAAATTCTTGAACTTCAAAAGGCCATATCTCTCAAACCATTTGGCCAATTTGGTGGGGTTTTTCCTACAAGTCACATTTGATCCCCTCTTTCCAAAAATGTAAATTTCATGTACCAAAACTTCACCAATCAAAATGGCATTTTTGACCTACTTGATTATTTTAAGTGAGGTAAAAATTGACTTTTCCAAATAATCATTTCCACCATTCTACCAATCAAACATGTTCTGAAAATGCATTTGTGACATGAACCAAGCCCATTCTCATGTAGTACACACACCCATCACCTACTTGCTTGAAAATTGGCCAAAAGTACACTTTTTTACCAACTCTATCCACATTTTCATGGACCTTGATTCAGTACCACAAAACAGCAGATATATATCATTTTTTCTGTCATTTGCAAACCCTAGTAGCACCATTTTGCAGCAAAAAAACTCTTGTTCTCTCATTCTCTCAAACTTCATCTTTGGCCATTTTCAAAATCTGTCAAAGAAACTCAAGAGCTTGACATTGCCTTGCCTAAAACAACATCCAACCACATGTGAACCTGTTTCAACCATCATTCTCCAACTGTAAGGCCGTTTTGCTGGACTGGTTTTCAAGCATCATCAATGGCAGTCCAAGGTTGAAGCCATTCCAAGCTGTTTCGAACAAAGCTAACTTCATCATTCAACCTTAGGAGCTTAAGGAGCATCTGTTTCACTTTAACATGGCCAAATAACAACTGTTTCGACACTACTCTTCCACTTGGTAAATTTCGACCTCCTTGTTTCTTTAAACTATGCTATGCTTATGATAGAGCTTGCTTTGCTGGTCATTCTGAGCCTTGAATCCATAAAAATGGTTGAGTATTTGTGGAGTTATGCTGTTTAAAGTTTGATGTTCATTTATGTTTTCACATGATTCATCCATGATAGCCCATTTAGAATGAATGCTTGCTGTTTTAATGATCTACATGGTGAGACGTTTCGATTGGTATATTGTTTGCATGATTTCGTGAAAATTTGTTTGTGAGTGTGTTTTGTGTTTGCTATTCTGTCGTCTTCTTCGTGGAAATCGCGCATTCGCCTAGCGAATGATCTGTTCGCCTAGCGAGGGCGAAGAAGATGAGTGCTCGCCTAGCGAAGCTTTCGGTCGCTTAGCGAAGGTCTCCAGACGAAACGCACCGTTTCATAGAGACACCAGTGGCATGTGGTCCATTAATCATATTATTTTTTTAATGTTTATTTCAATTTGATACATCATTTTGTAAAATTCATAACTTCTTTGTTTTTAATCCAATTTAATGGGATTTTTGCATTGTCTTCATCATGATCTCTTTATTTTGTCATATTTTTCCAGATTTTTTGCATGATCGAATTTTATTTGGTATTAGGTTTTGTGACATGTGCTCATATTTTGTACCTTTTGCCAAAACATTTGTGAAATGGTGATACTTTATCCAATGGCCCCCAAACTTTTTGTGCTTAAACTAGACACACTCATGGTGATTTTGGTGTAGAGTTTGTGAATTTATCATTACTGGTTTGTGAGTTATGTTTTTTTGAAGTAGGGTGTGACAATTTGTGTCACACCATTGATGTGCAACTTGCTGATTTTTGTATCCATGCTTCTTGACCTCCAAATGAATTGATTTTTGCATGATTGAGCTCTTATATGTCTAGTTGACATGTGATGTTTTGTGAAATTATTTGAGGCATTTCCTAATTGTTTGAGATTTTCTCCCCTGTTTGGCCAAAATGTTGACCTTTTGTGATGCATGTTGCCATTTCATTTGTGAAATTCTCATACTTTATTAGATGGACATGAAATTTTACATGAGATAACTAGACATCTTAAGCTTTGCCATGGTTTTAGTCCCATTCATTTATCATACACCATCACTGATTTATGATTTTTCAAGTTGATGCATGTTTGGTTGACTTCCTTGAGCATGTTCAAAATTGCTTTGACTTTCTGATTTTCATTGACTGCCTTCCACTTGTCCAAATGAGATGAAATTTGACATGCTTACCATGCTGGGGTTGTGATTGGTCATGATTTATTTGGTGATTTTTGGAAATGTTTAAGATTGCTTTTGAGTTAAGTCTGCTGTGTTGACTTCTATGAGCTTCTAAATGCCATGCTTTGACCTAAATTGTTCATGAAATGATGATGATGATTGATATGAATGTGAACCCAATTGGTTGTGTTTCTAATTGTTTGAACATGATTTTGGATGCTTGTCCTTTGCTGTTTTGACTTTTTCATCCTTTTTGACCCTAGGCTTGCCCTAGTGGTCCTGTTACTCACCTTTGAGTTCATGTTTTCAGGTTGACCAACAAATGACCAATGAGACCATTTCTTTTTGATTGAGCTTGCTTAAATATCATTGTCTAACTTGTTTGTTTTGTAGGTTGCTTGGCTCACATGCCTTGAACCTTGTGCATTGCACATTTATCTGCTTGTGCTGACTGTTAACCTTTGTTTCATTCTGATTTAACTTTGACTTGTATACTAACTGTGCTTGACTGATTTCAGGTGCTTTAGTTGCTTTTAGTTCCTTGTGAACTTTTGCTTTGCTTTGCTTATATAAGCAATTTGCATTGAGGTATATTTCTAATCTTCATGTAGTCTGGAAGACCTGGCCTGTTACTTGGCCAGGCAACTGTCTGAAGTCCTCCTTAAGAGGCAATGTTTGTGGATGTTTAATTTGTCCTTGTATAGAGTCAAAACCTCCTAAGTGAAGAGGCAATTGGCAGAACCCAAGGGATAAGCAACCTATCCCCTGCTATTCTGTGTGTCATCTGCTTTGCTCACACCACTGTGTTGATGCATTGCAGATACAAACCCAAGATCTTGTACAATTGTACAGTTGAGTCAGTATCAAATGTGTAGAAGGGTTCCCACTTTCTGAACCCACACATTCTTGTCTTAAGCTCTCCCAGGCCAGGGATAAGAGCTGTGAAGTCTTATCTTCACTCACCTTTCATCTGCTTCACCTTAGCCCCTCAATGGCAAGGTTAAGAGCACATTCACCCAGTTCCAGAGGTTTGTTTGTTGAGGTTGATATGACCCCTCGACTAAAACCTAACCCTTGTTTGAGCCACTTGCTGTGTATAGTGTGTGCTATCTGTGCTTGTATGTTTGTTGACTTGCTTCCTGTGCAAGTTAGGGTTAGTTTAGACTTGCTTCCTGTGCAAGTTAGGTTTTGCTTGGCTTGCTTCCTGTGCAAGTTACGTGTGTGTGTGGCTTGCTTCCTGTGCAAGTCATGACTAGGATAGGCTGGCTCCCTGTGCCAGTTAGCTAGAAACCTTAACTTAGGGATGATTTTGCATGATAACATCTAGGCTCGAGTCGTAGTCTCCCTAGTTGTGTCTCCCTCTGTTATCTGGTTAGGCTAGTCCTTTATCCCTCTGTAGGGGAACTACATCGCCCTGATCTTCATACCAGATGAGGTACGTAGGCAGGAGATTGAGCTGATCTCTCCGGGCGCCTTTTCTTTTCTTTTGTGTGTGTTGTTTGACAGTTATAGGCTCGAGTCCCCGACTCCCTATTAACTGTTGTGTTGTTGTGTGCTTGGAACCCGATGTAAGTCCATCGAGTGGCATTTGGGTTCCAGTGTGTGTGCTTTTGTTGGTTCGGATGCTGATGTAAGTCCAGTGATTGGCATTCGGCTCCACGTTTGCCTTTGCCTGTGTTTGTTTGTGTACGTGTCAGCCGAGCTACGAATGCTCTGATTCTTCCTCGTCCGAGAAGATACGTATGCATAGGATGCGATATCCTAGCGAGCATGTGTCGTTTCCCCAGTCCGAACTACTTCGACTCTGATGTCTATGCCTGATAGACTAAGTAGGCCCAGGATGCGACATCCTGCCGAGTCAGTTTCAGTCAGTTTCTTCTTGTGTCTCTTTCAGCCAGTGTGTGTGTGTTTGAGCAGTGTTTAGCAACCATTTTCCTTCCTTTGTGCGTGGATCCCGTCGAGTACGACGGATGCGTAGGGGTGCTAATACCTTCCCTTCGCATAACCGACTCCCGATCCCATTCTCTTTGGTCGCGAGACCATGTTCTTTCCAGGTTTACTCTGAGCGTTTCCTTTCCCTCTTTTGGGATAAATAACGCACGGTGGCGGCTCTGTTGTTCTTCTTTTCCCGCCGGTTTTTCGCGTGATGCGACAGCTGGCGACTCTGCTGGGGAATAGAAGAGGTTGACCTGTGCTGGTCCATCTTCCCTAAGCGAGTCTCTCCTAGCGCTCTCTAGGTTAGGGTTTGGTTGCTTTTGCTGTTATTTATTGCATTCATTTATTTATTGTTTGCATTCATGTTTGCACTTATGTTTGCATTCATTCACATTCATTATTCATCTGGCTGGTTGTCTGTTTCTCTCTGTTGGGGTGGGAGTTACATGAGGTAAAAGGCCCAATACCCAGGCCATGAGTGAAATTTAGGATACTTAGGAATAGAGTGATTTATGGGAAGCGGGTGGTATTGCGCCACTTAGCGGAGCATTGATATCACGAGCAGTTCAGACCCTGGTGGGATATTATCGTTACATACTTCGGGTGTGTATATGATGATGTTCTGCGAAAGGTTATTTATGCTGCGTTTCTCTCGACCTTACCCTGGCCTAGATGACACCCGTGAGTGGGGAGGGAATGATCATTATTACAGGTACAGTTGGTGACTTGTTGGTGACTTGTTGGTGACTTGTGATCCTGTTGGTGACTATTGGTTCAGAATTTTGGGGTCTCAGATGACTTTGGGTTTCAGATGAATTTGTGGTTCCGAGTTCAAGCCGAAGCTTTGATCCTGTGTTCCGAGAGACCCAGCCAACCAGTCCAGTCTGCATCATTTGCATCATAGCATATTTATTTTTCAAAAGAAACGCAATAAAAAAAAAGAAGAAAGAAAAAAAAAAGAAAAAAAACTAATCCCTGCATGCATATCATTTCTCAGGTACATTCCAGAGCTTGTTCACTGATAGAGATGGCAACAGTCCCAGAGTTGAAGCGGAAGACTTGTTCCTACAGCTTTCACCGTGAACCTTTGACGTCTCTGATTGAGTTGAGCAACCTTATGACCAGTGGTAACCAGAAGGGGTTTGTTGACCAGTATGGAGATATTCTGACACTGTTGAAGATGGTAGTCGATCCGGTGCCGTTGCAGACTCTTCTACAGTTCTACGACCCAGAGCTTCATTGTTTCACCTTTCAAGATTATCAGTTGGCGCCTACTCTTGAGGAGTACTCCATTCTGCTGAGTGTCCCGGTCCGGTATCAGGTTCCTTTCTTGGATGTGCCCAAGGAGGTTGATTTTGGAGTTGTTGCCAGAGCTCTCCATTTGGGTATCAAGGAAGTCAGTGATAGTTGGAAGTCCAGTGGGGATGTTGTAGGATTGCCTTTGAAGTTTCTGTTGAGGGTAGCTAGAGAAGAAGCGGAGAAGGGAAGTTGGGAAGCCTTTCATGCTCAGTTGGCCATCATGATCTATGGGATCGTCTTGTTTCCGAGTATGCCAAATTTTGTTGACTATGCTGCAGTCAGTATTTTCATTGGAGGAAATCCAGTTCCTACTCTGTTGGCTGACACTTACTATGCTATTCACAGTAGGCATGGTAAGGGTGGGGCTATCAGGTGTTGTCTCCCGCTTTTGCTCAGATGGTTTTTGTCTCTTCTGCCAGTCAGTGGACCTTTTGTGGATGCTCAGAGCACGCATAAGTGGACTCAGAGGGTCATGTCTCTTACCTCCTATGATATCAGGTGGCAATCTTACCGGATGGATGTGCGCAACGTCATTATGAGCTGTGGAGGATTCCGTAATGTGCCACTCATAGGGACTAGGGGTTGCATCAATTACAACCCGGTTCTTTCTCTTCGCCAGTTGGGGTTTGTGATGAAGGGAAGACCACTTGAGGCTGAGGTAGCAGAAAGTGTGTATTTTGAGAAGCAGAGTGACCCGGCTAGATTGGAGCAGATAGGGAAAGCTTGGAAGTCTATTGGTGTGAAGGATGGATCTGTCTTAGGGAAGAAGTTTGCCGTTGCTATGCCCGATTACACTGATTGGGTCAAGGAGAGGGTAGAAACTTTGTTGTTACCCTACGATAGGATGGAGCCGTTGCACGAACAACCACCTTTGATCCTTGCTGAGAGTGTGCCTGCGGAGCACTACAAGCAAGCCTTGATGGAGAATCGCCGTTTGAGAGAGAAGGAGCAGGACACTCAGATGGAGCTGTACAAAGCCAAAGCTGATAGGTTATACTTGGTTCATCAACTCAGAGGAGTGCGAGAAGAAGATGCTAGAAGGCTGAGAAGCAAGAAGAGATCCTACGAGGAGATGGAGAGCATGTTAGATGCAGAACACCGGGAGTACTTGAGGCTGCAGAGGCTTGAGGCCAGCTATCAGAAGAAGATCAGAGACTTGGAGAAGCAACTCAGAGATAAAGACATCCAGTTGAAGAAGGAAGTAGACTTGAGACAGGCATCAGAGAACCACCTTGGAGGAGAAGTGGTAGAGCTTAGACGACAACTGAAAGAGAAGATTACCCCTCTACCAGAATGTTCAGAATGCTCACTGTTGATAGACCAGTGTCATTACCTGAAGACCCTCATTCCGGAAGACCGCCTGTCTTAGTCTGTATCTTTGGTTGTATTTTGTTGAGAATCACCACCAGGCTTGTTGGATGGGATTCGTTTGCTTGTACTCCGTCTTTGGATCTTTTTGTTGAGAATCACCTCCAGGCTTGTTGGATGGGATTCATTTCTTTGTACTCTGCTTATCCGAATATTTTGTTGACTTGGTTGTATTGACCTTTTTTACCCTTATGTGTAGATAAGGTTGTCAGTATTTCCCTGTTGTTCTCATTTTCCTTGTATTCTGTTTGTTCTCTTGTTGCTGCAAGTTGCCATCTTTTGAGGATGACTCAGGCCCTTTGAATGCCTGAGGAATGAACATATCATGTGCATCATACGCATCATTAGCACCATACTCATATCATTTTGCATAACAGGTGTTCTTGGTCGTGACTTCTCACTCTTGGTTCCTGTTCAGGCAGGATAGCTGATCAACGTCCGCACCGCTACTCAACAAGACTGAATCAACGGAGAGGTATGGATCAAGTTCAAGCAGAGTTGGCTGAGATGAAGGCTAACATGGCCCAGTTTATGAATATGATGCAAGGGGTTGCGCAAGGTCAAGAAGAACTTCGAGCCATGGTTCAGAGACAAGAGGCTGCAATTCCACCGGTCAACCATGCTCCGCCAGAGGGAGGCCGGTCAATGATAACAATGTTGCTGCTGCTGTACCCTTAAACAACTATGCTGTAGGTGATGAGTTGGGGGGAATTCGAATCAACGGTCAACCTATTGCTCCAGATGCCGCTAATGCCAGAGCAGTCCGTGCCCCGGCCCGTAATCCTGCTCCGATTGTTGACAGACAAGAGGATATGTTCACTCTGCTCAGTGAAGACGAAGATGTTCTGGGAAGGGTTGACGAGAGGGATCGTAAAGTTGATGCCCTTGCTGAGAAGATTAGAGCTATCGAATGTCAGAATTCTCTCGGTTTGATGTTACCAATATGGGTTGGTGGAAGGTTTGAGAATCCCTTACAAGTTCAAAGCACCGTCCTTCGATAAATACAACGGTACTTCTTACCCTCGCACCCATGTGCAGGCTTATTATCGAAAAATCTCTGCGTACACCGATGATGAAAAGATGTGGATGTATTTTTTCCAAGATAGTCTATCTGGGGCTTCTTTGGACTGGTACATGGAATTGAAGAGAGATTCTATCCGCTGCTGGAGAGATCTGGGTGAGGCCTTCTTGAGGCAATACAAACACAACATGGACATGGCACCGAGCCGGACTCAGCTGCAGAGTCTTTGTCAGAAATCCAATGAGAGCTTCAAGGAGTACGCCCAGAGGTGGCGTGAACTGGCTGCTAGAGTTCAACCCCCTATGCTGGAGAGGGAGTAGACAGATATGTTTATCGGTACTCTTCAGGGTGTGTTTATGGACCGGATGGGGAGCTGCCCATTCGGTAGTTTTTCTGATGTTGTCATTTGTGGAGAGAGGACTGAGAGTTTGATTAAAACTGGGAAGATCCAAGATGTTGGTTCCTCTTCTTCTAAGAAGCCATTTGCTGGGGCACCTCGTCGAAGAGAGGGTGAAACTAATGCTATTCAACACCGCAGAGATCAGAACAGAATTGAATACCGTGAAGCTGCTGCAGTGACCATTCCGGCACCTCAACCTCGTCAACAACAACAACAAAGAGTTCAACAACCGCAACAACAACAACAACAACAACAACAGCAACGTCCGTATCAGCTCAGACAAAGGATGCCTGATCGACGTTTTGATCCGCTACCCATGTCGTACGCCGAACTACTGCCCGAACTACTCAGGTTGGGTTTGGGTTGAGTTGCGTACAATGGCTCCGCCTACAGTATTTCCTCCTGGGTACGACGCCAACGTCCGTTGTGACTTTCACTCTGGGGCACCAGGGCATCATACTAAGAAGTGTCGGGCTCTCCAGCACAAGGTCCAAGATTTGATCGATGCCAAAGCAATCAACTTCGCTCCAGTGCCTAACGTCGTAAACAACCCTATGCCTCAGCATGGTGGGCATAGAGTGAACAATATTGAGGGGAAAGAAGCTGAAGATCTGGTTGTTAATGTTGATGATGTTCAGACTTCTCTGCTAGTTGTGAAGGACCGTCTGCTGAATGGGGGTGTCTACTCGGGCTGTGATGAGGATTGTTTGGGCTGTGCAGAATCTGAGAATGGTTGCGACCAGTTAAGGGCCCGGTATCCAGGGTATGATGGATGAGGGTTGTTTGCAATTCAATAGGGCTGTAAAAGATCGTGGAACAGTGTCAACTATCACCATTTACTTTAAACCGTCTGAAGAACGTGGACAAAGGGTCGTTAGTGCACCTGCAACAAATGGTACCCCAGTTACCATTTTCGTGCCTGTAACCATCAGTGCTCCAACTACTATCGCCGCGTCTGGAAGAAGGGCTGTTGAGAATAGTAGAGCCGTGCCGTGGAAGTATGATAATGCTCACCGCAGTTACAGAAGGGCTGAAAGTCAGACGAGACCAGTGAATCAAGCTCCAGTGACAATTGGTTTACCGAATAGAGTTCCTGCAACTGTTGGTCCGGCTGTGGATAATGTAGGGGGTCCAGGAGGTTTTACCAGAAGCGGTCGTCTGTTCGCACCGCAGCCTTTGAGGGACAATAATGCTGAGGCTCTCGCCAAAGCAAAGGGTAAGCAAGCTGTGGTTGAGGAAGAACCTGTCTAGAAGGAAGCGCCCGAGGGGTCATTTGAGAAGGACGTGGAGGAGTTTATGAAGATAATCAAGAAGAGTGACTACAAGATTGTAGATCAGTTGAATCAAACTCCGTCCAAGATTTCTATACTTTCACTTTTGTTGTGCTCTGAGGCACACCGTAATGCCTTGCTGAAGATGTTAAATCTGGCTTACGTGCCTCAGGAGATTTCTGTCAATCAACTGGAGGGTGTGATGGCCAATGTGAGCACCAGGCATGGTGTAGGATTCACCAACCTGGACTTACCGCCTGAAGGGCGGAACCATAACAAAGCCTTGCACATCACCATGGAGTGCAAGGGGGCAGTGTTGTCTCACGTATTGGTAGACACCGGGTCGTCGCTGAATGTGTTGCCTAAGCAGATTCTGAAGAAGATTGATGTGGAAGGGTTTGTGCTTACTCCCAGTGACCTGATCGTTCGTGCTTTCGACGGATCCAAACGTTCTGTGTGTGGGGAAGTTACCTTACCTGTGAAGATAGGTCCTGAGGTATTCGATATCATCTTCTATGTTATGGACATCCAGCCCGCCTATAGTTGTTTATTGGGGCGTCCATGGATTCATGCAGCAGGGGCAGTCTCGTCGACTCTCCATCAAAAGCTCAAGTATGTCTGGAACGGTCAGATTGTGACTGTATGCGGTGAAGAAGAGATTCTGGTGAGTCATCTATCCTCGTTCAAATATGTTGAGGTGGATGGCGAGATCCACGAAACCTTATGCCAGGCGTTTGAGACTGTGGCTCTTGAGAAAGTGGCGTACGCTGAGCAGAGGAAGCCAGGTGCTTCAATTACTTCTTACAAGCAGGCTAAGGAGGTTGTTGATTCTGGCAAAGCTGAAGGCTGGGGCAAGATGGTGGATTTGCCTGTCAAAGAAGACAAATTTGGCGTTGGTTACGAGCCTCTCCAAGCAGAGCAGAATGGTCAAGCGGGTCCGAGTACCTTTACCAGCGCTGGGCTGATGAATCATGGCGACGTCTCTGCAACCGGTAGTGAAGACTGTGACAGTGATTGTGATCTGGACAACTGGGTTCGCCCGTGTGCACCAGGGGGGTCTATCAACAACTGGACGGCTGAAGAAGTGGTTCAAGTTACTCTTCTGACAGAGTAATTTTCTGTTGTTTTGTCATTTTGCATGAAAATCCTACGTTCTGCCCAAGGCGTAGTGATTCATTGTAGGGCCTCATCATGTTTTAATGATTATCATTAATGAAGGACATTTTTTGAAATCAAACTTTGTGATCCCTGTCTTTCTATTTTTTTGTTTTCATCCTTTTTCAAAAACAATAAAAATGGCAATGTTTTTTGTTTTTTGTGACTTTATTGAACTCTTTTTTCTAAAACAAAGCATTAAACATGCAGAAGCGATCTTATGGCATTCACTATGAACAGTTCTGTTATGGCTCGGTATGATTTCGACAATCCCATCTACCAAGCTGAAGAGGAGAGTGAGGAAGACTGTGAACTCCCTGCAGAATTGGTCAGATTGTTGAAGCAGGAGGAAAGGGTCATCCAACCTCATCAGGAGGAGTTGGAGGTTGTTAATTTGGGTACTGAGGACGCCAAAAGAGAAATCAAGATTGGGACTGCGTTAGAGGACTCTGTCAAGAGGAGGCTGATTGAAATGCTGAGAGAATATGTGGAGATATTCGCCTGGTCATATCAAGATATGCCTGGGTTAGATACAGATATTGTGGTGCATCGATTACCTCTCAGAGAAGGGTGTCCTTCGGTCAAGCAGAAGCTTCGTAGAACGAGTCCTGATATGGCAACTAAGATCAAGGAAGAGGTTCAGAAGCAGTGGGATGCGGGTTTTTTGGCTGTTACGAGTTATCCCCCATGGGTGGCCAACATCGTTCCTGTGCCGAAGAAGGATGGCAAAGTCAGGATGTGTGTCGATTACCGGGATTTGAATAGAGCGAGTCCGAAAGATGATTTCCCATTACCTCACATTGATGTATTGGTTGATAATACGGCTCAATCCTCGGTATTCTCTTTCATGGATGGTTTCTCTGGATATAATCAAATCAAGATGGCGCCAGAGGACATGGAAAAGACGACATTCATTACACCTTGGGGCACGTTCTGCTATAAGGTAATGCCATTTGGGCTAAAGAATGCTGGTGCTACCTATCAGAGGGCAATGACGACTCTCTTTCATGACATGATGCACAAAGAAATCGAAGTGTACGTAGATGATATGATTGCGAAGTCGCAGACAGAAGAGGAGCACTTGGTTAATTTGCAGAAGCTGTTTGATCGGTTGAGAAAGTTCAAGCTGAGGTTGATTCCGAACAAGTGTACGTTTGGGGTGAGATCAGGGAAGCTTTTAGGCTTCATTGTCAGTGAGAAAGGGATTGAGGTTGATCCAGCAAAAGTCAAAGCTATTCAAGAGATGCCTGAACCAAAAACGGAAAAGCAAGTCCGTGGGTTTTTAGGGAGGTTGAACTACATTGCAAGGTTCATATCTCATCTAACTGCTACATGTGAACCAATTTTCAAACTGCTCAGAAAGAATCAGGCGATCAAATGGAATGATGACTGTCAGAAAGCTTTTGACAAGATAAAGGAGTATTTACAGAAACCTCCAATCCTTATACCTCCAGTTCCAGGGAGACCTCTGATAATGTACCTGTCAGTGACTGAGAACTCGATGGGGTGTGTATTGGGACAGCATGACGAGTCTGGTCGAAAAGAGCATGCCATATACTACCTTAGCAAAAAGTTTACCGACTGTGAAACAAGATATTCACTGCTCGAGAAAACTTGCTGTGCTTTGGCCTGGGCTGCTCGCCGACTGAGGCAGTATATGTTGAACCATACTACCTTATTGATTTCTAAGATGGATCCAGTAAAGTACATCTTTGAGAAACCAGCTCTCACCGGACGCGTTGCTCGTTGGCAGATGATTCTAACAGAATATGATATTCAGTACACGTCACAAAAGGCCATCAAGGTAGTATTCTGTCAGACTACCTCGCCGAGCAACCGATTGAAGATTATCAGCCTATGATGTTTGAATTCCCTGATGAAGACATTATGTATCTTAAGATGAAAGATTGCGAAGAGCCTCTTGTCGAGGAAGGACCGGATCCGGATGACAAATGGACACTGATGTTTGATGGGGGTCGTGAATATGAATGGTAACGGTGTTGGGGCAGTATTGATCAATCCTAAAGGTGCTCATATACCTTTTTCTGCCAGACTGACGTTTGATGTCACCAACAACGAAGCTGAGTATGAGGCTTGTATCATGGGGATAGAAGAAGCCATTGATCTGAGGATTAAAACTCTTGATATATTTTGGAGATTCCGCTCTAGTGGTCAATCAAGTCAACGGAGATTGGAATACGAACCAGCCGCATTTGATTCCGTATAGAGATTACACCAGAAGAATACTGACGTTCTTCAAGAAGGTGAAGTTGTATCACGTCCCCCGGGATGAGAATCAAATGGCTGATGCCTTCGCTACCTTGTCGTCAATGATCAAAGTTCATTGGTGGAATCATGTGCCACATGTTGCGGTGAATCGACTTGAGAGGCCTGCGTATGTGTTTGCAGCCGAGTCTGTTGTGATTGATGAGAAGCCGTGGTATTATGACATCAAGAACTTCCTCAAGGCTCAGGAGTATCCTGAAGGTGCGTCGAAGAATGACAAGAAAACCCTGAGAAGGCTAGCTGGAAGCTTCTATTTGAATCAGGATGATGTGCTGTATAAGAGAAACTTTGACATGGTCTTGCTCAGATGCGTGGACAGACCTGAGGCAGACATGTTAATGCAGGAAGTTCATGAAGGTTCCTTCGGTACTCATGCCGGCGGACATGCAATGGCTAAGAAATTGTTGAGAGCGGGATATTACTGGATGACTATGGAATCTGATTGTTTCAAGTATGCTCGGAAGTGCCACAAGTGTCAAATTTATGCTGATAAGGTGCATGTACTACCAAGCCCTCTGAATGTCATGAATTCGCCTTGGCCGTTTGCCATGTGGGGCATTGATATGATTGGGAAGATTGAGCCTACTGCTTCGAATGGACATCGCTTCATCTTTGGTTGCGATTGACTATTTCACCAAGTGGGTGGAAGCAGCTTCCTATGCTAACGTTACCAAACAAGTAGTTACCCCGGTTCATCAAGAAAGAAATCATATGTCGTTATGGAGTTCCTGAGAGAATCATCACTGACAATGGTTCGAATCTCAACAACAAGATGATGAAAGAGCTTTGTAAAGATTTCAGGATTGAACATCACAATTCTTCTCCTTACAGACCGAAGATGAATGGTGCTGTAGAAGCGGCAAACAAGAATATCAAGAAAATTGTGCAGAAGATGGTCGTTACGTACAAGGATTGGCATGAGATGCTGCCTTTCGCTTTGCATGGATACCGTACCTCAGTACGTACGTCGACCGGGGCAACCCCTTACTCCCTTGTGTATGGTATGGAAGCTGTCCTACCTGTTGAAGTAGAGATTCCTTCTCTGAGAGTTTTATTGGATGTCAAGCTGGACGAAGCCGAGTGGATTCGAACAAGGTTTAACGAGTTGAGCCTTATCGAGGAGAGACGGTTAGCAGCTGTGTGCAATGGACAGTTGTATCAGCGAAGGATGAAGCGAGCCTTTGATCAGAAAGTGCGTCCTCGAAGCTATCAGATCGGTGATCTAGTTTTGAAGAGGATCCTCCCTCCCGGTGCAGATAACAGGGGCAAGTGGACTCCTAATTATGAAGGTCCGTATGTTGTGAAGAAGGTCTTCTCCGGTGGAGCCTTGATGCTTACAACTATGGATGGTGAAGATTTTCCGTCTCCTGTTAACTCAGATGTAGTCAAAAAATACTTCGCATAAATTGACCCGCTGGACAGAAAAAAAAAAGAGAGTCCAGGCAAAAAAAGGGCATCCCGGCGAACCAAAAAACAGAAAGAAAAGGTTCGGGCAAAAATTAGGGATAAAATGAAAAGAATTTGTACACCCGGTAAGTCGAAAACCCGCAAGGGCGACTTAGGCAAAAATGGGTATCCCCGGTGGATTGAAAACCCGAAAGGGCGATCCAGCCAAAAGAGGGATTAAAGCGAAGACTACAGTCTGAGTTGTCTGTACTTCATCAAGCTTTGTCGTCTGCCATCTCGAAAGATGTGATCCGTCCAGTCATTCTTCTCAGAAAGCAAGGAGTTGGGAGGAAAACTGATGATCTATGAGTTATAACAGAATTGGGAAATAGTGGATGCCGTGTTCACATTGCCGTTAGGATAGATTTTTCCTTTTATGCGCAATTACCTCTTTCTAGGAATTGCCTCCCAATGTATTTGCCTTTTCAGGCACATTTTCAATCAATAAAAGTCGTTATTCAGATAAATGGCTCTTTTGTCTTTATTTTTACTGTTTTGTTTGCAAAAATGTCCGAATTTTTGATAAGCATTGCATATAAAAACATGAAGGCTAAACAATAACTTGCAGGATGATGAAACATTTGAAAATCATTTTGAACGTTGAGGACACTCGAGCGTATCTTGTCCATGTATCCCCTGGGGGCATTTTGTTGTGCTGTTTTTCAGGTTGGCGTCTGTGAGGACGTTTCCTCAGCAGATATTTTCCCCAAGCAAGTTTGGAAGCTATCAGAGCTATGTTCCCCTGCGGAGACGTCTGTGGATAGTGCCTTCTATTTCCCAAGAGATCTAAGGATTGCCTACCCCCAGCGGGCCTGTATTTGCCGATTTCCTCCCCGAGTGAGGCAGGTTCATAGAAATTTATCTCCAGCATTTATCCCATCCGAGGACTGAAAGATATCCCCAGCGGAGTTTACCTTTCCCCAGCAGCAGTGCTATTCTTCAACATGGGTGAGAAGTCGTTGCTCTCCTTGCAGAGTCTCCCCGCAGAGTTGGAGTACCCGATCAGTTTTGGCTCCCCAGCCGGAGTTTTTCATCATTTTGCACTTTGCATGTAGTAATCATTGCATCCAAAAAATCGCGTAGCATTTCCATTCAATATGGAACATTACGCCATAAAAAAAAAATTCAAACATATGCATTCATGTGTTAACCTCACCAGACCGTATCCCCAGCAGAGGCGGATCATTTCATTCAACATCAGCACCGCAAGTCTGATACAGTCGCTCTTGACAGCACTCAGGATTGATATCCCCACAAAGGTTTATTACCTTACCCGTTGGCGACAGAAAGTTTGTTTCTCCCCAGTGAGACCCCCAGCAAGTGGTCAACCTTGCCTTGACATATCTAAAAAGTCGTTCTTGTGATACCGGTAAGTGTCATGCCAGCACCCGCGTGTGTTTCTTTTTTGGTGTCGGTAAACACCATTGTTTCGGTGTCTGTAAACATCGGGTATTCTCCCCAGTCATCAGTAAATGTCTGGTCATCATTTTTGGTGTCGGTAAACACCATTGTTTCGGTGCCTGTAAACATCGGGTATTCTCTCCAGTCATCAGTAAATGTCTGGTCATCATTTTTGGTGTCGGTAAACACCATTGTTTCGGTGTCTGTAAACATCGGGTATTCTCTCCAGTCATCAGTAAATGTCTGGTCATTTTTTTGGTGTCGGTAAACACCATTGTTTCGGTGTCGGTAAACATCGAGTCGCACCCAGTCATCGGTAAATGTCTGGTCATTTTTGGTGTCGGTAAACACCATTGTTTCGGTGTCTGTAAACATCGAGTCTTTTCTGCAGTCATCGGTAAATGTCTGATAATCCCCAGCTAGAGATCCCCAGTAGAGTCATCGGTAAATGTCCTATCTGGTTTCCAGTTGCAAATATTTGTTTTTTCCCTTAGTGAAGTGTTCCCCAGTCATCGGTAAATGTCTGGTCGTTTTTGGATGTCGGTAAACATCATCTTTCGATGTCGGTAAACGTCGAGTCTCATCCCAGTCACCGGTAAATGTCTGGTCATGCTTTGTTTCCTTGTTGATAAAACCAAGATCCCCAGAAGTCGTCGGTAAACGTCTTGTCTGATTACACCACAAAGATTTTGTTCCTCCCCAAGTGGAGACGCCATCGGTAAATGGCCCTGTATGCTTCGATATCGGTAAATATTGAATGCCCAGTTTTATTCGCCATCGGTAAATGGCCCCGTTTTCTTCGATATCGGTAAATATCGGATCCCCAGTTGCAGTAGCCATTGGTAAATGGTCTTGCTGCAGTTGATATCGGTAAATATCAAGTTACCAGTTTCTAACCATCGGTAAATGGTTTCGCCTTTCTGAAGTTGTCAATTGCAGGCGTCATCGGTAAATGACGTGGTTCTCCTTGTATCATATCCGACAGAGTGCAAATTTCTATGGTTCTTGGTATTCAATCCCTGTTTACCCTGAAAGTCTGACAGCCATTGCTCTCATCCATTCGGGTTCCCAGCTGATTGAATAGGGGCAGCTGTAACACCTCAAATTTGCACCTATCATTGTACATACATTCTCATATCAGGTCATAACATAACATGGTCCACTGCATAGCATTGCATTGTCCCATTTGCCTCAAGTGCAAGCCAATCAAGAAATTAGGTCAAACTGATCAGGAGATCAGTCAGTCAAGCAAGCAAGTACAAATTCCATTGAGCCAAGGCCCTAGGGTTGGTCCAACATGTTCACATGACTTGGGGATCCATTTGAAGTGTTTCGGTCAAGGATTGGATGTTCAGAAGTCATCAGTCAATGCACAATCAAGTCAGAAACCCTAAAAAGTCAAACTTGGTCAACTGTGTCTGATTTCATGGTTTTGATGGTTGGATTTGGTTTGAGAGGTCTCATTCATGTCCATATAGGCCTCATATATCATGTCAAACACCATCATGGAAGAATTTGAAGCCAGATCAGAAATTTCCAAAAATGGAAACTGGACCTATAATTGAAACCTGCCCAAAATGGAAAGTCTTGATCCTCAAACTTACATCATGATACAAGCTTCAAATGAATTTATGCCCAACATGAGAGTTGAAGATCTTGTTCTCCCATTTCCAAAAAGTCCAAGAACACTCAATTCCCATGTATGGTTGGCAAGTTATGATCAATTCATTTTCAAAAATTCTTGAACTTCAAAAGGCCATATCTCTCAAACCATTTGGCCAATTTTGGTGAGGTTTTTTCCTACAAGTCACATTTGATCCCCTCTTTCCAAAAATATAAATTTCATGTACCAAAACTTCACCAATCAAAATGGCATTTTTGAACCTACTTGAATTAATTTTAAGTGAGGTGAAAAATTGAACTTTCCAAATAATCATTTCTAACCAATTCTACCAATCAAACATGTTCTGAAAATGCATTTGTGACATGAACCAAGCCCATTCTCATGTTAGTACACACACCCTTGCCTAAAACAACATCCATACAACATTGTGAACCTGTTTCAACCATCATTCTCCAACTGTAAGGCCGTTTTGCTGGACTGGTTTTTCAAGCATCATCAGTGGCAGTCCAAGGTTGAAGCCATTCCAAGCTGTTTCGAACAAAGCTAACTTCATCATTCAACCTTAGGGAGCTTAAGGAGCATCTGTTTCACTTTAACATGGCCAAATAACAACTGTTTCGACACTACTCTTCCAACTTGGTAAAATTTCGACCTCCTTGTTTCTTTAAACTATGCTATGCTTATGATAGAGCTTGCTTTGCTGGTCATTCTGAGCCTTGAATCCATAAAAATGGTTGAGTATTTGTGGAGTTATGCTATTTTAAAGTTTGATGTTCATTTATGTTTTCACATGATTCATCCATGATAGCCCGATTTAGAATGAATGCTTGCTGTTTTAATGATCTACATGGTGAGACGTTTCGATTGGTATATTGTTTGCATGATTTCGTGAAAATTTGTTTGTGAGTGTGTTTTGTGTTTGCTGTTCTGTCGTCTTCTTCGTGAAGAAATCGCGCATTCGCCTAGCGAATGATCTGTTCGCCTAGCGAGGGCGAAGAAGATGAGTGCTCGCCTAGCGAAGCTTCCGGTTCGCTTAGCGAAGGTCTCCAGACGAAACGCACCGTTTCATAGAGACACCAGTGGCATGTGGTCCATTAACTCATATTATTTTTTAATGTTTATTTCAATTTGATACATCATTTTGTAAAATTCATAACTTCTTTGTTTTTAATCCAATTTGAATGGGATTTTCTGCATTGTCTTCATCATGATCTCTATTATTTTGTCATATTTTTTCCAGATTTTTTGCATGATCGAATTTTATTTGGTATTAGGTTTTGCACATGTGCTCATATTTTTGTACCTTTTGCCAAAACATTTGTGAAATGGTGATACTTTATCCAATGACCCCCAAACTTTTGGTGCTTAAACTAGACACACTCATGGTGATTTTGGTGTAGAGTTTGTGAGTTTATCATTACTGGTTTGTGAGTTATGTTTTTTTGAAGTAGGGTGTGACAATTTGTGTCACACCATTAATGTGCAACTTGCTGATTTTTGTATCCATGCTTCTTGACCTCCAAATGAATTGATTTTTTGCATGATTGAGCTCTTATATGTCTAGTTGGCATGTGATTTTTTGTGGAATTATTTGAGGCATTTCCTAATTGTTTGAGATTTTCTCCCCTGTTTGGCCAAAATGTTGACCTCATGTGATGCATGTTGCCATTTCATTTGTGAAATTCTCATACTTTATTAGATGGACATGAAATTTTACATGAGATAACTAGACATCTTAAGCTTTGCCATGGTTTTAGTCCCATTCATTTATCATACACCATCACTGATTTATGAATTTTTCAAGTTGATGCATGTTTGGTTGACTTCCTTAAGCATGTTCAAAATTGCTTTGACTTTCTGATTTTTATTGACTGCCTTCCACTTGTCCAAATGAGATGAAATTTGACATGCTTACCATGCTGTGGGTTTTTATTGGTCATGATTTATTTGGTGATTTTTGGAAATGTTTAAGATTGCTTTTGAGTTAAGTCATGCTGTTCACTTCTATGAGCTTCTAAATGCCATGCTTTGACCTAAATTGTTCATGAAATGATGATGATGATTGATATGAATGTGAACCCAATTGGTTGTGTTTCTTAATTGTTTGAACATGATTTTGGATGCTTGTCCTTTGCTGTTTTGACTTTTTCATCCCTTTTTGACCCTAGGCTTGCCCTAGTGGTCCTGTTACTCACCTTTGAGTTCATGTTTTCAGGTTGACCAACAAATGACCAATGAGGCCATTTCTTTTTGATTGGGCTTGCTTAAATATCATTGTCTAACTTGTTTGTTTTGTAGGTTGCTTGGCTCACATGCCTTGAACCTTGTGCATTGCACATTTATCTGCTTGTGCTGACTGTTAACCTTTGTTTCATTCTGATTTAACTTTGACTTGTATACTAACTGTGCTTGACTGATTTCAGGTGCTTTAGTTGCTTTTAGTTCCTTGTGAACTTTTGCTTTGCTTTGCATATATAAGCAATTTGCATTGAGGTATATTTCTAATCTTCATGTAGTCTGGAAGACCTGGCCTGTTACTTGGCCAGGCAATTGTCTGAAGTCCTCCTTAAGAGGCAATGTTTGTGGATGTTTAATTTGTCCTTGTATAGAGTCAAAAACCTCCTAAGTGAAGAGGCAATTGGCAGAACCCAAGGGATAAGCAACCTATCCCCTGCTATTCTGTGTGTCATCTGCTTTGCTCACACCACTGTGTTGATGCATTGCAGATACAAACCCAAGATCTTGTACAATTGTACAGTTTAATCAGTATCAAATGTGTAGAAGGGTTCCCACTTTCTGAACCCACACATTCTTGTCTTAAGCTCTCCCAGGCCAGGGATAAGAGCTGTGAAGTCTTATCTTCACTCACCTTTCATCTGCTTCACCTTAGCCCCTCAATGGCAAGGTTAAGAGCACATTCACCCAGTTCCCGAGGTTTGTTTGTTGAGGTTGATATGACCCCTCGACTAAAACCTAACCCTTGTTTGAGCCACTTGCTTGTGTATAGTGTGTGCTATCTGTGCTTGTATGTTTGCTTGACTTGCTTCCTGTGCAAGTTAGGGTTAGTTTAGACTTGCTTCCTGTGCAAGTTAGGTTTTGCTTGGCTTGCTTCCTGTGCAAGTTACGTGTGTGTGTGGCTTGCTTCCTGTGCAAGTCATGACTAGGATAGGCTGGCTCCCTGTGCCAGTTAGCTAGAAACCTTAACTTAGGGATGATTTTGCATGATAACATCTAGGCTCGAGTCGTAGTCTCCCTAGTTGTGTCTCCCTCTGTTATCTGGTTAGGCTAGTCCTTTATCCCTCTGTAGGGGAACTACATCGCCCTGATCTTCATACCAGATGAAGTATGTAGGCAGGAGATTGAGCTCATCTCTCCGGGCGCCTTTTCTTTTCTTTTGTGTGTGTTGTTTGACAGTTATAGGCTCGAGTCCCCGACTCCCTATTAATCTGTTGTGTTGTTGTGTGCTTGGAAGCCGATGTAAGTCCATCGAGTGGCATTTGGGTTCCAGTGTGTGTGCGTTTGTTGGTTCGGATGCTGATGTAAGTCCAGTGATTGGCATTCGGGCTCCACGTTTGCCTTTGCCTGTGTTTGTCTGTGTACGTGTCAGCCGAGCTACGAATGCTCTGATTCTTCTCTCGTCCGAGAAGATACGTATGCATAGGATGCGATATCCTAGCGAGCATGTGTCGTTTCCCCAGTCTGAAGTACTTCGACTCTGATGTCTATGCCTGATAGACTAAGTAGGCCCAGGATGCGACATCCTGCCGAGTCAGTTTCAGTCAGTTTCTTGTGTCTCTTTCAGCCAGTGTGTGTGTGTTTGAGCAGTGTTTTAGCAACCATTTTCCTTCCTTTTGTGCGTGGATCCCGTCGAGTACGACGGATGCGTAGGGGTGCTAATACCTTCCCTTCGCATAACCGACTCCCGATCCCATTCTCTTTGGTCGCGAGACCATGTTCTTTCCAGGTTTACTCTGAGCGTTTCCTTTCCCTCTTTTGGGATAAATAACGCACGGTGGCGGCTCTGTTGTTCTTCTTTTCCCGCCGGTTTTTCGCGTGATGCGACAGGTAGATGGCGATGCCAGAAGCAATCGACTTACAGGTAGATGGTGATGCCTGAAGCAATCGACTTACAAGAGAAATGGTGATGCATGAAGCAATCGACTTATAAAAAGATGGATGAATACGTGCTGGTTATGTTAAGTTTTGAAAATGATTACACGATGTTGAACCAAGCTTTTCATCTTGTTTTGAAATGATTATCGGATGTTCGTTTTAATTCTTGTATTAACAGATGAATAAAGAATGAAAGAATAAATATTATACACTTTATGGGAGAGGGTGTAGCACCTCAAATTTGCACCTATCATTGTACATACATTCTCATATTAGGTCATAGCATAACATGGTCCACTGCATAGCATTGCATTGTCCCATTTGCCTCAAGTGCAAGCCAATCAAGAAATTAGGTCAAACTGGTCAGGAGATCAGTCAGTCAAGCAAGCAAGTGCATTTCTCAAGGAGCCAAGGCCTTAGGGTTGGTCCAACATGTTCACATGACCTAGGGGTCCTCTTGAAGTGTTTTGGTCAAGGATTGGATGATCAGAAGTCATCAGTCAATGCACAATCAGTCAGAAACCCTAAAAGTCAACTATTGGTCAACTGTCCATTTAATCAGTGATTTGATGATGGAAATTGGTTTGAGAGAGCTCATTCATGTCCATATAGTCCTCATATATCATGGCAAACACCATCATGGAAGAATTTGAAGCCAGATCAGAAATTTCCAAAAATGGAAACTGGACCTGTAATTGAAACCTGCCCAAAATGGAAAGTCTTGATCCTCAAACTTACATCATGATACAAGCTTCAAATGAATTTTTTCCCAACATGAAAGTCGAAGATCTTGTTCTCCCATTTCCAAAAAGTCCAAGAACACTCAATTCCCATGTATGGTTGGCAAGTTATGATCGAATCATTTTCACAAAATCTTGAACTTCAAAAGGCCATATCTCCCAAACCATTTGGCCAATTTTGGTGGGGTTTTTTCCTACAAGTCACATTTGATCCCCTCTTTCCAAAAATGTAACTTTCATGTGCCAAAACTTCACCAATCAAAATGGCATTTTTGAACTTGCCTTAATTAATTTCAAGTGAAGTGAAATTTTGACTTTTTAAAATAAACCTTTTCCATCATTTTGGCCAATTGGAACTTGCTTGGAATGTTATTTGCAGCATGTTCAAAGTCAAATTCGTGCAAGTACATACACCCATGCCAACTTGCTTGAAACTTGGAAAAAAAAGTACATTTCTCACCAAATCTATCCCACCATTTCATGGACCATGCTTAGTACTATCAAACAGCAGATTTTATCATGATTTTCTGTCAAATGAAACCTCTAGCAGCAGCCAACATCCTAAACAGAAAACTCATTCTCAAAAATTCTCATTTTCTTCCATTTTCAAAGTTCTGTCAACTAATTGCAACCACACAACTTTGTTTTGTTTGATACCACATCTACTCATCATTTGGAGCTGGTTTCAACCTCATTTCACCATCTGTAAGAAGCTTTTGCCCGACTGGTTTTCAAAAACATCATCCATGACAGTTGGGATTTTGAGAAGAACCAAGCATTATTGAACTTCATTCCTTCGTCCATTCGTCTACTGGGGTATTGAAGGGCTTCTGTTTTTATCTTTCAAGGCTAAAAGACCCCAAACCCATCACTGCCATGGAAAAGCTTCAGGAAAAGGTCAGAATTCGTGTGGCTCATTTCTTGTTTTTAAGCATATAATCATGAAGTTCCTTTCACCCTGATTCTGTTGATATAATTTTCGAATGAAATGGTGCACTGTAGGCGAAGTTAGGGGCGTTTGAAGTTTAGGTATCATTTTTTTCTTCCCTTCGATTTGAGGAATTGGTGATGATTTAGAGTGTTTGGACCTTGGATTTGGAACCTATGATCGATAACCTTTCGATTGGTATATTTATTTTAGGATTCTGGAAATTTTAGAAGAGGAGCACTGTTGCTCCGCCGTCTCCACGAAGGAGACGGTTGTTTCAGCCGCACCGGCCGGCGCCTGCAAACCAGAGCCACTGTGCTAGGGCTCGGTCACTGTTGGGCCTACGTGGACGCCCAGTGGCCATTCCATTGGCCCTGCGTCCGTTGACCAGGCCACGCGGGATAAGACCATTTAAGTGGTCGCCACATCAGCAAGTGGATTGGATTCGTTTTGGCCCCCAGCTTCTTCACTTAATTACGAGTCTGCCACCGTTTCCATTTAATTCTCTTAATTCATTTCATTTCAAAAATTTTTATTTCATTTTTGTCACACGACTTTGAAAAATCATAGAGCCTTCAAAAATTATCCAAAATTCATGGGACTTGTTGCATTGTGTTCATATGGACCCCTAGTTTTTTATCATGATTTTTGCTGATTTTTTGGATGAGTGAATTTTAAATGGCATTAGGGTTTTGTTCATGTACCCAATTTTTTGTACACTTTGCCAAAACATTTGTGAAATGGTGATACTTTATCCAATGGCTCCCAAATTTTTTGTGCTTAAACTAGACACACTCATGGTGATTTTGGTGTAGAGTTTGTGAATTTATCATTGCTGGTTTGTGAGTTATGATTTTTTGAATTAGGGTGTGACAATTTGTGTCACACCATTGATGTCCAACTTGATGGTTTTTGATACCATGCTTCTTGACCTCCAATTGATCTGATTTTTTGCATGAACCTACTCTTGTATGTCTAGTTGAATTGTGAATTTTCTTGGAATTATTTGTGGCATTTCCTAATTGTTTGAGATTTTCTCCCCTGTTTGGTCTTATGTTGACCTTTTGTGACACATGTTCCCATTTCATTTGTGAAATTCTCATACTTTATTAGATGGACTTGAAATTTCATATGTGATTACTAGACATCTTAAGCTTTGCCATGGTTTTAGTCCCATTCATTTATCATACACCATTTATGATTTATGATTTTTCTAAATTGATGCATGTTTGGTTGACTTCATTGAGCATGTTCAAAATTGCTTTGACTTTCTTATTTTCATTGACTGCCTTTCACTTGTCCAAATGGGATGAAATTTGACATGCTTACCATGCTGGGGGTTGTGATTGGTCATGATTTATTTGATGATTTTTGGAAATGTTTAAGATTGCTTTTGATTCAAGTCTTGCTGTTGACTCCTATGAGCTTCTGTTTGCAATGCTTTGACTTAAACTGTTCATGAAATGATGATAGTGATTGATATGAATGTGAACCCAATTGGTTGTGTTTCTTAATTGTTTGAACATGATTTTGGATGCTTGCCCTTTGCTGTTTTGACTTTTTCATTCATTTTTGACCCTTGGCTTGTACTAGTGGTCCTGTTACTCACCTTTGAGCTCGTGTTTTCAGGTTGACCAACAAATGCTTCAATGAGACCAATACAAATTGATTGAGTGTGTTTGTTTATCATGACTAACATGCTTGTTTTGTAGGTTGCTTGGCTCACATGCCTTAAGTCTTGTGCCTTGCACATTCATTTGCTTCTGACTGACTGTTGACTTCTGCTTCCTTTTGCTTTGTTTGAGGTTGTATACTAATGTCTGCTTGACTATTTCAGGTACTTTAGTTGCTCAGTTCCTTGTGAACTTTTGCTTTGCTTTGCTTGTATAAGCAATTTGCATTGAGGTATACTTCTAATCTTCATGTATTCTGGAAGACCTGGCCTGTTACTTGGTCAGGCAACTGTCTGAAGTCCTCCTTAAGAGGCAATGTTTGTGACTGTTTAATTTTGTCCTTGCATAGAGTCAAAGACCTCCTAAGTGAAGAGGCAATTGGCAGAACCCAAGGGATAAGCAACCTATCCCCTGCTATTCTGTGTGTCATCTGCTTTGCTCACACCACTGTGTTGAGGCATTGCAGATATAAACCCAAGATCTTGTACAATTGTACAGTTGAGTCAGTATCAAATGTGTAGAAGGGTTCCCACTTTCTGAACCCACACATTCTTGTCTTAAGCTCTCCCAGGCCAGGGATAAGAGCTGTGAAGTCTTATCTTCACTCACCTTTCATCTGCTTCACCTTAGCCCCTCAATGGCAAGGTTAAGAGCAACATCTACCCAGTTCCAGAGGTTTGTTTGTTGAGGTTGATATGACCCCTCGACTAAAACCTAACCCTTGTTTGAGCCACTTGCTTGTGTATAGTGTGTGCTATCTGTGCTTGTATGTTTGTTTGACTTGCTTCCTGTGCAAGTTAGGGTTAGTTTAGACTTGCTTCCTGTGCAAGTTAGGTTTTGCTTGGCTTGCTTCCTGTGCAAGTTAAGTGTGTGTGTGGCTTGCTTCCTGTGCAAGTCATGCTTAGGATAGGCTGGCTCCCTGTGCCAGTTAGCTAGAAACCTTAACTTAGGGTTGATTTTGCATGATAACATCTAGGCTCGAATCGAAGTCTCCCTAGTGTTGTGTCTCCCTCTGTTATCTAGTTAGGCTAGTCCTTTATCCCTCTGTAGGGGAACTACGTTGCCCTGATCCTCATACCAGATGAGGTACGTAGGCAGGAGATTGAGCTGATCTCTCCGGGCGCCTTCTTTCTTTTTTGTGTGTTGTTTGACAGTTGCTAGGCTCGAGTGCCTGACTCCTTAGCAATTTGTTGTCTGTTTGTTTGAGTGTGTGCTTGACAGTTATAGGCTCGAGTCCCCGACTCCCTATTAACTAGTTATGTTATTGTGTGCTTGGAAGCTGATGTAAGTCCATCGAGTGGCATTTGGGTTCCCTTGTGGGTTTGCTTGGTTCGGATGCTGATGTAAGCCCAGCGATTGGCATTCAGGCTCCACGTTTGCCTTTGCCTGTGTTTGTTTGTGGGCGTGTTAGCCGAGCTACGAATGCTCTGATTCTCCTTCGTCCAAAGGAGATACGTATGCATAGGATGCGATATCCTAGCGAGCATGTGTCGTTTCCCAAGTCCGAACTACTTCGACTCTGATGTCTATGCCTGATAGACTAAGTAGGCCCAGGATGCGATGTCCTGCCGAGTCAGTTTCAGTCATGTTTTCTTGTGTCTCTTTCAGCCAGTGTGTGTGTGTGTGAGCAGTGTTTTAGCAACCATTTATCCTTTCTATTGTGCGTGGATCCCGTCGAGTACGACGGATGCGTAGGGGTGCTAATACCTTCCCTTCGCATAACCGACTCCCGATCCCATTCTCTTTGGTCGCGAGACCATGCTTTTTCCAGGTTTACTCTGAGCGTTTCCTTTCCCTCTTTTGGGATAAATAACGCACGGTGGCGGCTCTGTTGTTCTTGTTTTCCCGCCGGTTTTTCGCGTAATGCGACAGCTGGCGGCTCTGCTGGGGACATAGAGAAGTTGACCTATGCTGGTCCATCTTCCCTAAGCGAGTCTCTCCTAGCGCTCTCTAGGATAGGGTTTGGTTGCTTTTGCTGTTATTTATTGCATTCATTTATTTACTGTTTGCACTTATTGTTTGCATTAATGTTTGCATTCATATTCATCTGTTCACCTGGCTGGTTGTCTGTTTCTCTCTGTTGGGGTGGGAGTTACATGAGGTAAAAGGCCCAATACCCAGGCCGTGAGTGAAATCTAGGATACTTAGGAATAGAGTGATTCATGGGAAGCGGGTGGTATTGCGCCACTTAGCGGAACATTGATATCACGAGCAGTTCAGACCCTGGTGGGACATTATCGTTACATACTTCGGGTGTGTATATGATGATGTTCTGCGAAAGGTTATTTATGCTGCGTTTCTCTCGACCTTACCCTGGCCTAGACGACACCCGTGAGTGGGAAAGGGTTGATTATTACAGGTACTGTTGGTGACTTTTGGTTCTGTTGGTGACTTTGGGTTCAGACAACGGTGTATTCAGTTGACCTTGGGTTTTCAAGTTGGATTTGGGTTTTGAGTATAAGCCGAAGCTTCGACCTTGTGATCAGAGATTGCACAACCAGCCAGTCCAGTCTGCATCATTTGCATCATAGCATATTTATTTTTCAAAAGAAACGCAATAAAAAAAAAGGATAAAAAAAAAGAGAAAAAGAAGCTAATCTCTGCATGCATATCATTTCTCAGGTACATTCCAGAGCTTGGTTCACTGATAGAGATGGCAACAGTCCCAGAGTTGAAGCGGAAGACTTGTTCCTACAGCTTTCACCGTGAACCTTTGACGTCTCTGATTGAGTTGAGCAATCTTATGACCAGTGGTAACCAGAAGGGGTTTGTCGACCAGTATGGAGATATTCTGACACTGTTGAAGATGGTAGTCGATCCGGTGCCGTTGCAGACTCTTCTACAGTTCTACGACCCAGAGCTTCATTGTTTCACCTTTCAAGATTATCAGTTGGCACCTACTCTTGAGGAGTACTCCATTCTGCTGAGTGTCCCAGTCCGGTATCAGGTTCCTTTCTTGGATGTGCCCAAGGAGGTTGATTTCAGAGTCGTTGCCAGAGCTCTCCATTTGGGTATCAAGGGAGTCAGTAATAGTTGGAAGTCCAGTGGGGATGTTGTAGGATTGCCTTTGAAGTTTCTGTTGAAGGTAGCTAGAGAAGAAGCAGAGAAGGGAAGTTGGGAAGCCTTTCATGCTCAGTTGGCCGTCATGATCTATGGGATCGTCCTGTTTCCGAGTATGCCAAATTTTGTTGACTATGCTACAGTCAGTATTTTCATTGGAGGAAATCCAGTTCCTACTCTATTAGCTGACACTTACTATGCTATTCACAGTAGGCATGGTAAGGGTGGGGCTATCAGGTGTTGTCTCCCGCTTTTGCTCAGATGGTTCTTGTCTCTTCTGCCAGTCAGTGGACCTTTTGTGGATGCTCAGAGCACGCATAAGTGGACTCAGAGGGTTATGTCTCTTACTTCCTATGATATCAGATGGCAATCTTACCGGATGGATGTGCGCAACGTCATTATGAGCTGTGGAAGATTCCGTAATGTGCCACTCGTAGGGACTAGGGGTTGCATCAATTACAACCCGGTTCTTTCTCTTCGCCAGTTGGGGTTTGTGATGAAGGGAAGACCACTTGAGGCTGAGGTAGCAGAAAGTGTGTATTTTGAGAAGCAGAGTGACCCGGCTAGATTGGAGCAGATAGGGAAAGCTTGGAAGTCTATTGGTGTGAAGGATGGATCTGTCTTAGGGAAGAAGTTTGCTGTTGCTATGCCTGATTACACTGATTGGGTCAAGGAGAGAGTAGAAACTTTGTTGTTACCCTACGATAGGATGGAGCCGTTGCAGGAGCAACCACCTTTGATCCTTGCTGAGAGTGTGCCTGCGGAGCACTACAAGCAAGCCTTGATGGAGAATCGCCGTTTGAGAGAGAAGGAGCAAGATACCCAGATGGAGTTGTACAAGGCCAAAGCTGATAGGTTGAACTTGGTTCATCAACTCAGAGGAGTGCGAGAAGAGGATGCTAGCAGACTGAGAAGCAAGAAGAGATCCTACGAGGAGATGGAGAGCATGTTAGATGCAGAACACCGGGAGTGCTTGAGGTTGCAGAGGGTTGAGGCCAGCTATCAGAAGAAGATCAGAGACTTGGAGAGGTAACTCAGAGATAAAGACATCCAGTTGAAGAAGGAAGTAGACTTGAGACAGGCATCAGAGAACCACCTTGGAGGAGAAGTGGTAGAGCTTAGACGACAACTGAAGGAGAAGATCACTCTTTTGCCAGAATGTTCAGAATGTGACCTGTTGATAGACCAGTGTCAGTACTTTGAAGACTCTCATTCCGGGAGGCCGTTTGTCTTAGCTTGTATCTTTGATATGTATGTTGAGAATCACCTCCAGGCTTGTTGGATGGGATTCATTTGTTTGTACTCCGTTTTTTGGATCTTTGTTGTTGAGAGTCACCTCCAGGCTTGTTGGATAGGATTCCTTTTGCGTGTATTCTGTTTGTCGAATATTTGTTGACTTGGTTGTAAGATCTCAGTGCCCTTATTTGTAGATAAGGTTGTTGGTATTTCCCTGTTGTTCTCATTTTCTTTGTATCTGTTGTTTCCTTTGTTGCTGCAGGTTGCCATCTTTTAAGGATGGATCAGGCTCTTTGAATGCCTGAGAAATGAACATGTCATGTGCATCATACGCATCATTAGCACCATACTCATATCATTTTGCATAACAGGTGTTCTTGGTCGTGACTTCTCACTCTTGGTTCCTGTTCAGGCAGGATAGCTGATCAACGTCCGCACCGCTACTCAACAAGACTGAATCAACAGAGAGGTATGGATCAAGTTCAAGCTGAGTTGGCTGAGATGAAGGCTAACATGGCCCAGTTTATGAATATGATGCAAGGGGTTGCGCAAGGTCAAGAAGAACTTCGAGCCATGGTTCAGAGACAAGAGGCTGCAATTCCACCGGTCAACCATGCTCCGCCAGAGGGAGGCCGGTTAATGATAATAATGTTGCTGCTGCTGTACCCATCAACAACTATGCTGTAGGTGATGAGTTGGGGGTATTCGAATCAACGGTCAACCTATTGCTCCAGATGCCGCTAATGCCAGAGCAGTCCGTGCCCCGGCCCGTAATCCTGCTCCGATTGTTGACAGACAAGAGGATATGTTCACTCTGCTCAGTGAAGACGAAGACGTTCTGGGAAGGGTTGATGAGAGGGATCGTAAAGTTGATGCCCTTGCTGAGAAGATCCGGGCTATGGAATGTCAGAATTCTCTCGGTTTTGGTGTTACCAATATGGGGTTGGTGGAAGGTTTGAGAATCCCTTACAAGTTCAAAGCACCGTCCTTCGATAAATACAACGGTACTTCTTGCCCTCGCACCCATGTGCAGGCTTATTATCGAAAATCTCTGCGTATACCGATGATGAAAAGATGTGGATGTATTTTTTCCAAGATAGTCTATCTGGGGCTTCTTTGGACTGGTACATGGAATTGAAGAGAGATTCTATCCGCTGTTGGAGGGATCTGGGTGAGGCCTTCTTGAGGCAATATAAACATAACATGGACATGGCACCGAGCCGGACTCAGCTGCAGAGTCTTTGTCAGAAATCCAATGAGAGCTTCAAGGAGTACGCCCAGAGGTGGCGTGAACTGGCTGCTAGAGTTCAACCCCCTATGCTGGAGAGGGAGTTGACAGATATGTTTATCGGTACTCTTCAGGGTGTGTTTATGGACCGGATGGGGAGGCTGCCCATTGTAGTTTTTCTGATGTTGTCATTTGTGGAGAGAGGACTGAGAGCTTGATTAAAACTGGGAAGATCCAAGATGCTGGTTCCTCTTCTTCTAAGAAGCCATTTGCTGGGGCACCTCGTCGAAGAGAGGGTGAAACTAATGCTGTTCAACACCGCAGAGATCAGAACAGAATTGAATACCGTCAAGCTGCTGCAGTGACCATTCCGGCACCTCAACCTCGTCAACAACAACAACAGAGAGTTCAACAACCGCAACAACAACAACAACAGCAACGTCCGTATCAGCCCAGACAAAGGATGCCTGATCGACGTTTTGATTCGCTACCTATGTCGTACGCCGAACTGCTGCCCGAACTACTCAGGTTGGGGTTGGTTGAGTTGCGTACAATGGCTCCGCCTACAGTATTGCCTCCTGGGTACGATGCCAACGTCCGTTGTGACTTTCACTCTGGGGCACCAGGGCATCATACTGAGAAGTGTCGGGCTCTCCAGCACAAGGTCCAAGATTTGATCGATGCCAAAGCAATCAACTTCGCTCCAGTGCCTAACCTCGTCAACAACCCTATGCCTCAGCATGGTGGGCATAGAGTGAACAATATTGAGGGGAAAGAAGCTGAAGATCTGGTTGTTAGTGTTGATGATGTTCAGACTTCTCTGCTAGTTGTGAAGGGCCGTCTGCTGAATGGGGTTGTCTACTCGGGCTGTGATGAGGATTGTTTGGGCTGTGCAGAATCTGAGAATGGTTGCAACCAGTTAAGGGCCGGTATCCAGGGTATGATGGATGAGGGTTGTTTGCAATTCAGTAGGGCTGTAAAAGATCGTGGAACAGTGTCAACTATCACCATTTACTTTAAACCGTCTGAAGGAGGTGGACAAAGGGTCGTTAGTGCACCTGCAACAAATGGTACCCCAGTTACCATTTCCGTGCCTGTAACCATCAGTGCTCCAACTACTATCGCCGCGTCTGGAAGGAGGGCTGTTGAGAATAATAGAGTCGTGCCGTGGAAGTATGATAATGCTCACCGCAGTTACAGAAGGGCTGAAAGTCAGACGAGACCAGTGAATCAAGCTCCAGTGACAATTGGTTTACCGAATAGAGTTCCTGCAACTATTGGTCCGGCTGTGGATAATGTAGGGGGTCCAGGAGGTTTTACCAGAAGCGGTCGTCTGTTCGCACCGCAGCCTTTGAGGGACAATAATGCTGAGGCTCTCGCCAAAGCAAAGGGTAAGCAAGCTGTGGTTGAGGAAGAACCTGTCCAGAAGGAAGCGCCCGAGGGGTCATTTGAGAAGGACGTGGAGGAGTTTATGAAAATAATCAAGAAGAGTGACTACAAGATTGTAGATCAGTTGAATCAAACTCCGTCCAAGATTTCTATACTTTCACTGTTGATGTGCTCTGAGGCACACCGTAATGCATTGCTGAAGATGTTGAATCTGGCTTACGTGCCTCAGGAGATTTCCGTTAATCAACTGGAGGGTGTGATGGCCAATGTGAGCACCAGGCATGGTGTGGGATTCACCAACCTGGACTTACCGCCTGAAGGGCGGAACCATAACAAAGCCTTGCACATCACCATGGAGTGCAAGGGGGCAGTGTTGTCTCACGTATTGGTAGACACCGGGTCGTCGCTGAATGTGTTGCCTAAGCAGATTCTGAAGAAGATTGATGTGGAAGGGTTTGTGCTTACTCCCAGTGACCTGATCGTTCGTGCTTTCGACGGATCCAAACGTTCTGTGTGTGGGGAAGTTACCTTGCCTGTGAAGATAGGTCCTGAGGTATTCGATATCATCTTCTATGTTATGGACATCCAGCCCGCCTATAGTTGTTTATTGGGGCGTCCATGGATTCATGCAGCAGGGGCAGTCTCGTCGACTCTCCATCAAAAGCTCAAGTATGTCTGGAACGGTCAGATTTTGACTGTATGCGGTGAAGAAGAGATTCTGGTGAGTCATCTATCCTCGTTCAAGTATGTTGAGGTGGATGGCGAGATCCACGAAACCTTATGTCAGGCGTTTGAGACTGTGGCTCTTGAGAAAGTGGCGTACGCTGAGCAGAGGAAGCCAGGTGCTTCAATTACTTCTTACAAGCAGGCTAAGGAGGTTGTTGATTCTGGCAAAGCTGAAGGCTGGGGCAAGATGGTGGATTTGCGTGTCAAGGAAGACAAATTTGGCGTTGGTTATGAGCCTCTCCAAGCAGAGCAGAATGGTCAAGCGGGTCCGAGTCCTTTTACCAGCGCTGGGCTGATGAATCATGGCGACGTCTCTGCAACCGGTAGTGAAGACTGTGACAGTGATTGTGATTGGACAACTGGGTTCGCCCGTGTGCACCAGGGGGGTCTATCAACAACTGGACGGCTGAAGAAGTGGTTCAAGTTACTCTTCTGACAGAGTAATTTTCTGTTGTTTTGTCATTTTGCATGAAAATCCTACGATCCGCCCAAGGCGTAGTGATTCATTGTAGGGCCTCATCATGTTTTAATGATTATCATTAATGAAGGACATTTTTTGAAATCAAACTTTGTGATCCCTGTCTTTCTATTTTTTGTTTTCATCTTTTTCAAAAACAATAAAAATGGCAATGTTTTTGTTTTTTGTGACTTTATTGAACTCTTTTTCTAAAACAAAGCATTAAACATGCAGAAGCGATCTTATGGCATTCACTATGAACAGTTCTGTTATGGCTCAGTATGATTTCGACAATCCCATCTACCAAGCTGAAGAGGAGAGTGAGGAAGACTGTGAACTTCCTGCAGAATTGGTCAGATTGTTGAAGCAGGAGGAAAGGGTCATCCAACCTCATCAGGAGGAGTTGGAGGTTGTTAATTTGGGTACTGAGGACGCCAAAAGAGAAATCAAGATTGGGGCTGCTTTAGAGGACTCTGTCAAGAGGAGGCTGATTGAGATGCTGAGAGAATATGTGGAGATATTCGCCTGGTCGTATCAAGATATGCCTGGGTTAGATACAGACATTGTGGTGCATCGATTACCTCTTAGAGAAGGATGTCCTTCGGTCAAGCAGAAGCTTCGTAGAACGAGTCCTGATATGGCAACTAAGATCAAGGAAGAGGTTCAGAAGCAGTGGGATGCGGGTTTTTTGGCTGTTACAAGTTATCCCCCATGGGTGGCCAACATCGTTCCTGTGCCGAAGAAGGATGGCAAAGTCAGAATGTGTGTCGATTACCGGGATTTGAATAGAGCGAGTCCGAAAGATGATTTCCCATTACCTCACATTGATGTATTGGTTGATAATACGGCTCAATCCTCGGTATTCTCTTTCATGGATGGTTTCTCTGGATATAATCAGATCAAGATGGCGCCAGAGGACATGGAAAAGACGACATTCATTACACCTTGGGGCACGTTCTGCTATAAGGTGATGCCATTTGGGCTAAAGAATGCTGGTGCTACCTATCAGAGGGCAATGACGACTCTTTTTCACGACATGATGCACAAAGAAATTGAAGTGTACGTAGATGATATGATTGCGAAGTCGCAGACAGAAGAGGAGCACTTGGTTAATTTGCAGAAGCTGTTTGATCGGTTGAGAAAGTTCAAGCTGAGGTTGAATCCGAACAAGTGTACGTTTGGGGTGAGATCAGGGAAGCTTTTAGGCTTCATTGTCAGTGAGAAAGGGATTGAGGTTGATCCAGCGAAAGTCAAAGCCATTCAAGAGATGCCTGAACCGAAAACAGAGAAGCAAGTCCGTGGGTTTTTAGGGAGATTGAACTACATTGCAAGGTTCATATCTCATCTAACAGCCACGTGCGAACCAATTTTCAAACTGCTTAGAAAGAATCAAGCGATCAAGTGGAATGATGATTGTCAGAAAGCTTTTGACAAGATTAAAGAGTATTTACAGAAACCTCCAATCCTTATACCTCCAGTTCCAGGGAGACCTCTGATAATGTACCTGTCAGTGACTGAGAACTCGATGGGGTGTGTATTGGGACAGCATGACGAGTCTGGTCGAAAAGAGCATGCCATATACTACCTTAGCAAAAAGTTTACCGACTGTGAAACAAGATATTCACTGCTCGAGAAAACTTGCTGTGCTTTGGCCTGGGCTGCTCGCCGACTAAGGCAGTATATGTTGAACCATACTACCTTATTGATTTCTAAGATGGATCCAGTAAAGTACATCTTTGAGAAACCAGCTCTCACCGGACGCGTTGCTCGTTGGCAGATGATTCTAACAGGATATGATATTCAGTACACGTCACAAAAGGCCATCAAAGGTAGTATTCTGTCAGACTACCTCGCCGAGCAACCGATTAAAGATTATCAGCCTGTGATGTTTGAATTCCCTGATGAAGACATCATGTATCTTAAGATGAAAGATTGTGAAGAGCCTCTTGTCGAGGAAGGACCGGATCCGGATGACAAATGGACACTGGTGTTTGATGGGGCTGTGAATATGAACGGTAACGGTGTTGGGGCAGTATTGATCAATCCTAAAGGCGCTCATATACCTTTTTCTGCCAGATTGACGTTTGACGTCACCAACAACGAAGCTGAGTATGAGGCTTGTATCATGGGGATAGAAGAAGCCATTGATCTGAGGATCAAAACTCTTGACATATTTGGAGATTCCGCTCTAGTGGTCAATCAAGTCAATGGAGATTGGAATACGAACCAGCCGCATTTGATTCCGTATAGAGATTACACCAGAAGAATACTGACGTTCTTCAGGAAGGTGAAGTTGTATCATGTCCCCCGGGATGAGAATCAAATGGCCGATGCCTTGGCAACTTTGTCTTCTATGATCAAAGTTCATTGGTGGAATCATGTGCCACATGTTGCGGTGAATCGACTCGAGAGGCCTGCGTATGTGTTTACAGCCGAGTCTGTTGTGATTGATGAGAAGCCGTGGTATTATGACATCAAGAACTTCCTCAAGACTCAGGAGTATCCTGAAGGTGCGTCGAAGAATGACAAGAAACCCTGAGGAGGCTAGCTGGAAGCTTCTATTTGAATCAGGATGATGTGCTGTATAAGAGAAACTTTGACATGGTCTTGCTCAGATGCGTGGACAGACCCGAGGCGGACATGTTAATGCAGGAAGTTCATGAAGGTTCCTTCGGTACTCATGCCGGCGGACATGCAATGGCTAAGAAATTGTTGAGAGCGGGTTATTACTGGATGACTATGGAATCCGATTGTTTCAAGTATGCTCGGAAGTGCCATAAGTGTCAAATTTATGCTGATAAGGTGCATGTGCCACCAAGCCCTCTGAATGTCATGAATTCGCCTTGGTCGTTTGCCATGTGGGGCATTGATATGATTGGGAAGATTGAGCCTACTGCTTCGAATGGACATCGCTTCATTTTGGTAGCGATTGACTATTTCACCAAATGGGTGGAAGCAGCTTCCTATGCTAACGTTACCAAACAAGTGGTTACCCGGTTCATCAAGAAAGAAATCATATGTCGTTATGGAGTTCCTGAGAGAATCATCACTGACAATGGTTCGAATCTCAACAACAAGATGATGAAAGAGCTTTGTAAAGATTTCCAGATTGAACATCACAATTCTTCTCCTTACAGACCGAAGATGAATGGTGCTGTAGAAGCGGCAAACAAGAATATCAAGAAAATTGTGCAGAAGATGGTCGTTACGTACAAGGATTGGCATGAGATGCTGCCTTTCGCTTTGCATGGGTACCGTACCTCAGTACGTACGTCGACCGGGGCAACCCCTTACTCCCTTGTGTATGGTATGGAAGCTGTCCTACCTGTTGAAGTGGAGATTCCTTCTCTGAGAGTTTTATTGGATGTCAAGCTGGACGAAGCCGAGTGGATTCGAACAAGGTTTAACGAGTTGAGCCTTATCGAAGAGAGACGGCTAGCAGCTGTATGTCATGGACAGTTGTATCAGCGAAGGATGAAGCGAGCCTTTGATCAGAAAGTGCGTCCTCGAAGCTATCAGATCGGTGATCTAGTTTTGAAGAGAATCCTCCCCCCCGGTGCAGATAACAGGGGCAAGTGGACTCCTAATTATGAAGGTCCGTATGTTGTGAAAAAGGTATTCTCCGGTGGAGCCTTGATGCTTACAACTATGGATGGTGAAGATTTTCCGTCTCCTGTTAACTCAGATGTAGTCAAAAAATACTTCGCATAAATTGACCCGCTGGACAAAAAAAAAAAGAGTCCAGGCAAAAAAGGGGCATCCCGACGAACCAAAAAAAAAAGAAAGAAAAGGTTCGGGCAAAAATTAGGGATAAAATGAAAAGAATTTGTACACCCGGTAAGTCAAAAACCCGCAAGGGCGGCTTAGGCAAAAATGGGTATCCCGGTGGATTGAAAACCCGAAAGGGCGATCCAGCCAAAAGAGGGATTAAAGCGAAGACTACAGTCTGAGTTGTCTGTACTTCATCAAGCTTTGTCGTCTGCCATCTCGAGATATGTGCTCCGTCCAGTCATTCTTCTCAGAAAGCAAGGAGTTGGGAGGAAAACTGATGATCTGTGAGTTATAACAGAATTGGGAAATAGTGGATGCCGTGTTCACATTGCCATTAGGATAGATTTTTCCTTTTGTGCGCAATTACCTCTTTCTAGGAATTGCTTCCCAATGTATTTGCCTCTTCAGGCACATTTTCAATCAATAAAAGTCGTTATTCAGATAAATGGCTCGTTTGTTTTTATTTTTACTGTTTTGTTTGCAAAAATGTCCGAATTTTTGATAAGCATTGCATATAAGAACATGAAGGATATACAATAACGTGCAAAAAGATAAAACATTTGAAAATCATTTTGGATGTTGAGGACACTTGAGCGTATCTTGTCCATGTATCCCCTGGGGGCATTTTGTTGCGCTGTTTTTCAGGTTGACATCTGTGAGGACATTTCCTCAGTAGATGTTTTCCCCAAGCAAGTTTGGAAGTTATCAGAGCTATGTTCCCCTGCGGAGACGTCTGTGGATAGTGCCTTCTATTCCCCAACAGATCTAAGGACTGCCTATCCCCAGTAGGCCTGTATTTGCCGATTTCCTCCCCGAGTGAGGCAGGTTCATTGAAATTTATCTCCAACATTTATCCTATCTGTGGACTGAAGGATATCCCCAGCGGAATTTACCTTTCCCCAGCAGCAGTGCTATTCTCCAACATGAGTGAGAAGTCGTTGCTCCCCTTGCAGAGTCTCCCCGCAGAGTTGGAGTACCCGATCAGTTTTTTGGCTCCCCAGCCGGAGTTTTTCATCATTTTGCATTTTGCATGTAGTAATCATTGCATCCTCAAACTGCGTAGCCTTCCCATTCAATGTGGAGCATTACGCCATAGAAAAATTCAAACATATGCATTCATGTGTTAACCTCACCAGACCATATCCCCGGCAGAGGCGTATCATTTCATTCAACATCAGCACAGCAAGTCTGCTACAGTTGCTCTTGACAGCACTCAGGATTGATATCCCCGCAGAGGTTCATTACCTCACCCGTTGGTGACAGAAAGTTTGTTTCTCCCCAGTGAGACCCCCAGCAAGTGGTCAACCTTGCCTTAACATATCTAAAAAGTCATTCTTGTGATACCGGTAAGTGTCATACTAGCACCCGCGTGTGTTTCTTTGTTTGGTGTCGGTAAACACCATTGTTTCGGTGTCTGTAAACATCGGGTATTCTCCCTAGTCATCAGTAAATGTCTGGTCATCATTTTTGGTGTCGGTAAACACCATTGTTTTGGTGTCTGTAAACATCGAGTCTTTCCCCCAGTCATCAGTAAATGTCTGGTCGTCATTTTTTGGTGTCGGTAAACACCATTGTTTCGGTGTCGGTAAACATCGAGTCTCACCCAGTCATCGGTAAATGTCTGATCATTTTTTGATGTCGGTAAACATCATCTTTCGATGTCAATAAACATCGAGTCTTTTCTGCAGTCATCGGTAAATGTCTGATAACCCCCAGCTAGAAGTCCCCAGTAGAGTCATCTGTAAATGTCCTGTCTGGTTTCCAGTTGCAAATATTTGTTTTTCCCCAATAAATTTCTCATTCCCGGTCATCGGTAAATGTCTGGTCGTTTGTTTTGATGTCGGTAAACATCATCTTTCGATGTCGGTAAACATCAAGTCTCATCCCAGTCATCGGTAAATGTCTGGTCATGCTTTGTTTCCTTGTTGATAAAATCAAGATCCCCAGAAGTCGTCGGTAAACGTCTTGTCTGATTACACCACAAAGATTTTGTTCCTCCTCAAGTGGAGACGCCATCGGTAAATGGCCCCGTATGCTTCGATATCAGTAAATATCAGATCCCCAGTTCCAGTAGCCATCGGTAAATGGTCGAGTTGAAGTTGATATCGGTAAATATCAAGTTACCAGTTTCTAACCATCGGTAAATGGTTTCGCTTTTCTGAAGTTGTCAATTGCGGGCGTCATCGGTAAATGACGTGGTTCTTCTTGTATCATATCCGGCAGATTGCAAATTTCTATGGTCCTTTGGTATTCAATCCCTGTTTACCTTGAAAGTCTGACAGCCGTTGCTCTCATCCATTCGGGTTCCCAGCTGATTGAATAGGGGCAGCTGTAGCACCTCAAATTTGCACCTATCATTGTACATACATTCTCATATTAGGTCATAGCATAACATGGTCCACTGCATAGCATTGCATTGTCCCATTTGCCTCAAGTGCAAGCCAATCAAGAAATTAGGTCAAACTGGTCAGGAGATCAGTCAGTCAAGCAAGCAAGTGCATTTCTCAAGGAGCCAAGGCCTTAGGGTTGGTCCAACATGTTCACATGACCTAGGGGTCCTCTTGAAGTGTTTTGGTCAAGGATTAGATGATCAGAAGTCATCAGTCAATGCACAATCAGTCAGAAACCCTAAAAGTCAACTGTTGGTCAACTGTCCATTTAATCAGTGATTTGATGATGGAAATTGGTTTGAGAGAGCTCATTCATGTCCATATAGTCCTCATATATCATGGCAAACACCATCATGGAAGAATTTGAAGCCAGATCAGAAATTTCCAAAAATGGAAACTGGACCTGTAATTGAAACCTGCCCAAAATGGAAAGTCTTGATCCTCAAACTTACATCATGATAAAAGCTTCAAATGAATTTTTGCCCAACATGAAAGTTGAAGATCTTGTTCTCCCATTTCCAAAAAGTCCAAGAACACTCAATTCCCATGTATGGTTGGCAAGTTATGATCGAATCATTTTCACAAAATCTTGAACTTCAAAAGGCCATATCTCCCAAACCATTTGGCCAATTTTGGTGGGGTTTTTTTCCTACAAGTCACATTTGATCCCCTCTTTCCAAAAATGTAACTTTCATGTGCCAAAACTTCACCAATCAAAATGGCATTTTTGAACTTGCCTTAATTAATTTCAAGTGAAGTGAAATTTTGACTTTTTAAAATAAACCTTTTCCATCATTTTGGCCAATTGGAACTTGCTTGGAATGTTATTTGCAGCATGTTCAAAGTCAAATTCGTGCAAGTACATACACCCATGCCAACTTGCTTGAAACTTGGAAAAAAAAGTACATTTCTCACCAAATCTATCCCACCATTTCATGGACCATGCTTGGTACTATCAAACAACAGATTTTATCATGATTTTCTGTCAAATGAAACCTCTAGCAGCAGCCAACATCCTAAACAGAAAACTCATTCTCAAAAATTCTCATTTTCTTCCATTTTCAAAGTTCTGTCAACTAATTGCAACCACACAACTTTGTTTTGTTTGATACCACATCTACTCATCATTTGGAGCTGGTTTCAACCTCATTTCACCATCTGTAAGAAGCTTTTGCCCGACTGGTTTTCAAAAACATCATCCATGACAGTTGGGATTTTGAGAAGAACCAAGCATTATTGAACTTCATTCCTTCGTCCATTCGTCTACTGGGGTATTGAAGGGCTTCTGTTTTTATCTTTCAAGGCTAAAAGACCCCAAACCCATCACTGCCATGGAAAAGCTTCAGGAAAAGGTCAGAATTCGTGTGGCTCATTTCTTGTTTTTAAGCATATAATCATGAAGTTCCTTTCACCCTGATTCTGTTGATATAATTTTCGAATGAAATGGTGCACTGTAGGCGAAGTTAGGGGCGTTTGAAGTTTAGGTATCATTTTTTTCTTCCCTTCGATTTGAGGAATTGGTGATGATTTAGAGTGTTTGGACCTTGGATTTGGAACCTATGATCGATAACCTTTCGATTGGTATATTTTTTTAGGATTCTGGAAATTTTAGAAGAGGAGCACTGTTGCTCCGCCGTCTCCACGAAGGAGACGGTTGTTTCAGCCGCACCGGCCGGCGCCTGCAAACCAGAGCCACTGTGCTAGGGCTCGGTCACTGTTGGGCCTACGTGGACGCCCAGTGGCCATTCCATTGGCCCTGCGTCCGTTGACCAGGCCACGCGGGATAAGACCATTTAAGTGGTCGCCACATCAGCAAGTGGATTGGATTCGTTTTGGCCCCCAGCTTCTTCACTTAATTACGAGTCTGCCACCGTTTCCATTTAATTCTCTTAATTCATTTCATTTCAAAATTTTTATTTCATTTTTGTCACACGACTTTGAAAAATCATAGAGCCTTCAAAAATTATCCAAAATTCATGGGACTTGTTGCATTGTGTTCATATGGACCCCTAGTTTTTTATCATGATTTTTGCTGATTTTTTGGATGAGTGAATTTTAAATGGCATTAGGGTTTTGTTCATGTACCCAATTTTTGTACACTTTGCCAAAACATTTGTGAAATGGTGATACTTTATCCAATGGCTCCCAAATTTTTTGTGCTTAAACTAGACACACTCATGGTGATTTTGGTGTAGAGTTTGTGAATTTATCATTGCTGGTTTGTGAGTTATGATTTTTTGAATTAGGGTGTGACAATTTGTGTCACACCATTGATGTCCAACTTGATGATTTTTGATACCATGCTTCTTGACCTCCAATTGATCTGATTTTTTGCATGAACCTACTCTTGTATGTCTAGTTGACTTGTGAGTTTTCTTGGAATTATTTGTGGCATTTCCTAATTGTTTGAGATTTTCTCCCCTGTTTGGTCTTATGTTGACCTTTTGTGACACATGTTCCCATTTCATTTGTGAAATTCTCATACTTTATTAGATGGACTTGAAATTTCATATGTGATTACTAGACATCTTAAGCTTTGCCATGGTTTTAGTCCCATTCATTTATCATACACCATTTCTGATTTATGATTTTTCTAAATTGATGCATGTTTGGTTGACTTCATTGAGCATGTTTAAAATTGCTTTGACTTTCTTATTTTCATTGACTGCCTTCCACTTGTCCAAATGGGATGAAATTTGACATGCTTACCATGCTGGGGGTTGTGATTGGTCATGATTTATTTGATGATTTTTGGAAATGTTTAAGATTGCTTTTGATTCAAGTCTTGCTGTTGACTCCTATGAGCTTCTGTTTGCAATGCTTTGACTTAAACTGTTCATGAAATGATGATAGTGATTGATATGAATGTGAACCCAATTGGTTGTGTTTCTTAATTGTTTGAACATGATTTTGGATGCTTGCCCTTTGCTGTTTTGACTTTTTCATTCATTTTTGACCCTTGGCTTGTACTAGTGGTCCTGTTACTCACCTTTGAGCTCGTGTTTTCAGGTTGACCAACAAATGCTTCAATGAGACCAATACAAATTGATTGAGTGTGTTTGTTTATCATGACTAACATGCTTGTTTTGTAGGTTGCTTGGCTCACATGCCTTAAGTCTTGTGCCTTGCACATTCATTTGCTTCTGACTGACTGTTGACTTCTGCTTCCTTTTGCTTTGTTTGAGGTTGTATACTAATGTCTGCTTGACTATTTCAGGTACTTTAGTTGCTCAGTTCCTTGTGAACTTTTGCTTTGCTTTGCTTGTATAAGCAATTTGCATTGAGGTATACTTCTAATCTTCATGTAGTCTGGAAGACCTGGCCTGTTACTTGGTCAGGCAACTGTCTGAAGTCCTCCTTAAGAGGCAATGTTTGTGACTGTTTAATTTTGTCCTTGCATAGAGTCAAAGACCTCCTAAGTGAAGAGGCAATTGGCAGAACCCAAGGGATAAGCAACCTATCCCCTGCTATTCTGTGTGTCATCTGCTTTGCTCACACCACTGTGTTGAGGCATTGCAGATATAAACCCAAGATCTTGTACAATTGTATAGTTGAGTCAGTATCAAATGTGTAGAAGGGTTCCCACTTTCTGAACCCACACATTCTTGTCTTAAGCTCTCCCAGGCCAGGGATAAGAGCTGTGAAGTCTTATCTTCACTCACCTTTCATCTGCTTCACCTTAGCCCCTCAATGGCAAGGTTAAGAGCAACATCTACCCAGTTCCAGAGGTTTGTTTGTTGAGGTTGATATGACCCCTCGACTAAAACCTAACCCTTGTTTGAGCCACTTGCTTGTGTATAGTGTGTGCTATCTGTGCTTGTATGTTTGTTTGACTTGCTTCCTGTGCAAGTTAGGGTTAGTTTAGACTTGCTTCCTGTGCAAGTTAGGTTTTGCTTGGCTTGCTTCCTGTGCAAGTTAAGTGTGTGTGTGGCTTGCTTCCTGTGCAAGTCATGCTTAGGATAGGCTGGCTCCCTGTGCCAGTTAGCTAGAAACCTTAACTTAGGGTTGATTTTGCATGATAACATCTAGGCTCGAGTCGAAGTCTCCCTAGTGTTGTGTCTCCCTCTGTTATCTGGTTAGGCTAGTCCTTTATCCCTCTGTAGGGGAACTACGTCGCCCTGATCCTCATACCAGATGAGGTACGTAGGCAGGAGATTGAGCTGATCTCTCCGGGCGCCTTCTTTCTTTTTTGTGTGTTGTTTGACAGTTGCTAGGCTCGAGTGCCTGACTCCTTAGCAATTTGTTGTCTGTTTGTTTGAGTGTGTGCTTGACAGTTATAGGCTCGAGTCCCCGACTCCCTATTAACTTGTTATGTTGTTGTGTGCTTGGAAGCTGATGTAAGTCCATCGAGTGGCATTTGGGTTCCCTTGTGGGTTTGCTTGGTTCGGATGCTGATGTAAGCCCAGCGATTGGCATTCAGGCTCCACGTTTGCCTTTGCCTGTGTTTGTTTGTGGGCGTGTTAGCCGAGCTACGAATGCTCTGATTCTCCTTCGTCCAAAGGAGATACGTATGCATAGGATGCGATATCCTAGCGAGCATGTGTCGTTTCCCCAGTCCGAACTACTTCGACTCTGATGTCTATGCCTGATAGACTAAGTAGGCCCAGGATGCGATGTCCTGCCGAGTCAGTTTCAGTCATGTTTTCTTGTGTCTCTTTCAGCCAGTGTGTGTGTGTGTGAGCAGTGTTTTAGCAACCATTTATCCTTTCTACTGTGCGTGGATCCCGTCGAGTACGACGGATGCGTAGGGGTGCTAATACCTTCCCTTCGCATAACCGACTCCCGATCCCATTCTCTTTGGTCGCGAGACCATGCTTTTTCCAGGTTTACTCTGAGCGTTTCCTTTCCCTCTTTTGGGATAAATAACGCACGGTGGCGGCTCTGTTGTTCTTGTTTTCCCGCCGGTTTTTCGCGTAATGCGACAGAGGGGTACATTTGTTACGAATGGGGATGGTTCATGGCAACCAAACAATAAGAATATATGCCTCATACATCATACAAGTAGGCAACAATTATTAATCAAACAGTAAGATAAGTAAACAGGAATATAATCCAATCAAAGAATCAAAGAATGAAATAATGGAGCATTAAACAATGCATGAGAAGTATGAACATGTTAAACAAACAAGCAATAGAAAGCATGAATGAGAGAAACAAGTATAAAAGATGATAGATGTATCAGACAGATGAAAAGAAATGCACAAAAGGGTCCACTGAATAATTTAATCAGGAAATGAGGTAAGGACCAAATAAAATCAAGATAAAAGGAATCTAATACATGGCATATGAGATGAACAAGGGAGGATTAAAAGATCTCTTCAATTGCCATAAGCAATCCCTAAGTCAAACATCAATCATAAAGAAGTCAACTGAAAATTCAAGTCAACTTAAAAAACATGAAATAAATAGCAAATTAATCAAGAAAATTATGAAAACTTAAACTAAATAAGATGGGGTCAGGATATCATCATCCCCCAAAAGGATTTTAAAAATAATGAAAATTGGTACATAAATTAATTAAAATAAAACAGAAGTCAAATCAAAAGTCAACCAACAAGACTAGGTTAAAATTAAATCCAAAATAAATTTAAAATGGGAAATAAAATTCCAAAAAAAGGACAGGTTGATCATGGGACAGTGGTCAACCTTCATCCCAAAAATCAAAAGCTAAAAAGAATTTTAAGTCATGAAAATAAAATTAAGAAAAAAAGTGTGTTAAAATGGACCATTTAGAATAAATAATTAAAATAAAATATTAACATTAAATAAATACAAAAATAAAAATTGAATAAAATTAAATAAGACATTAAGAAATATGGAAAATATTTTTGGGTAATTTTATGGACAAAGAAAATATTTTAAATAATTAAAATCAAAACAGAAAAATAGATGTGAATTAAAAAAAGAAAATAAAAGTGGACATGAACTGGTATTTATGGGCCTGGAAAAGGGGGGTGTTGAAAGTGAATGGTGCAGGGCCCAAGATCCAAACCATTATTCAGGCGTGACACCACTAAATAAAATTTTTATTTTAAAAACATGTCAACATGGTATCAATAGGGCAATGTCACTTAAGTGACTAAAAGACAAAAATAGGATGCACGGTCCAGATTAGAAGACACGCAAAGGATCCGAGGGTTATCAAAGTGACACGCCATCGTCTTCCTCATGAAGACAAACCCTAACACCATGCATGCACGAAAATACAGCTCATGCAATGATTTTTTTCAAACTTCCACTCAAGAATGCAAGCGCTATAGTGCACCAAATGCCACGAAATAAAAACCAAAGTTCAAGTACAAAATGTGTAGATCATCATGGTATCCTTGTTTGAGTAAAATGATGGCTTGATCATGGAGAAATATTGATAATAAGATGTCAACATGGGCACGACATAATGGAAAATCACAACACAAATCCATAACATCAAGAACACAAGCATAAGATGGGCATTATCAACAAACGTGAAACAACATGAGCATCTAATTGGCATGGCAAACAATAATGATAATAGATGAACATGATGATGATGATGATGATGAGCATGGTAAGCAAGCATAAGAATAAGTAAAATAAAGGCCATGGAAAAGGAGTAATAAAGATTACCTAGTGGAAGCTTGGTCCATTGCCTCTTGGGTTGTGTAGAGAATGGAAGGAGAATGGTGCTTTGGTGCTTCAAAAAATTCCAACTCAAAAGCTTGAAGAGAACTGATCTTGCTTCTTTCCCTTGCCTGCCACGAAATTCCACTTCCTCCTCCAGGTTTAGGGTTTGCATCCTCTTAAATATGGTGGATTACATGTCCTCATGGGCTTTGAAATAAGTGATTTGTCCATAATCCAAAATAATGCCAAGTGAGGTGTATTAGAATGGCATGTGAAATGTTATTATTTTGGGCTAAACTTAAGTGAATGAAAGTCCAATGCATGGCCAAATGAGGTAGAAAAAACGTGACTTGGTTTGTGCAGCATGGCTTGGCAAGCAAGAAATCCATTCTAAGGTGGTGACTTTATGGCTATGTAACTTGATGAGCAAGCTACCGATTGGAGAAATAATGCAAACAGTAGCAAGATATCATGGAGCTTAGCATCTTTCATGTTGAGCACAAGTTGAAATGATGAATGGAAGGAGGTGAAAAATGGCACTCAAGATCAGGTTTCACCATGCAAAACAGATTGGGCCAGTTTGGCCTAAATGCTGCCTAGAAAATCAAGTCATGATGCCCACTTTAGATGAATGTATCTCTCAAACCATGGATCCAAATGAGATGATTCCAAAAGGATGTGAAAGAGGACATGGCAAGGTATAATTGTTGTGAAGAAAACATTTTCAAATGATGCCTTGAAATGCAAGAAAACTGGCCAAGAAGTCTTGACAAACTTTGAAGATTTTGAGACTTAGGAATTTTTCTAAGTGTCCTAAAAATATGTCCCACTTTGACTAAGCATAACTTTCTCAATTTTGATCCAAATGGAGAAAACTTTATATTTCTAGAAAGCTTGGAACAAGAGGAACAACGTTTATGTTGGAGCTTTTATCTTGATGGAAAATGGGCTTAAAGTGAGTGCAACAATCATAAAAACTTGCCCTAAATGGAAAGTCAACCATTTTCAAATTAAGTAACTTTTCCAATTCCTGATTAAATGATGAATCCATGATCCAACCTTGATCAAATTTCACATGTAGGATCCCCTAGGCATGAATTTTGAGATTCCACTCTCAAAAAGTCAGGAGTTGACTTTTTTGGCCTCATAGTTGACTTTTCCCAAAATGTCTGATCCCCGATTCTAATGATCAATTGAAGCACCTCTGGCTCAAATAAAGAGCTGATTTTTTGTATGTAGACCCTTGTGGACATATGGAGGGCCATGGAAAAGATTTTCCCAAGGAATTAGAAATAAACTGATTTTATACCAAACCCTAGTTTTAGGGCAAAAATGATCGGGAACTGATTGCACTGCTTTGCCAATGGATCTTTCTGAGATGATTGTGAATCTTCCTAGGCCAAGATACCTCTCCAATCATGACATGGATGAGCCCCTCTACTTCCAACCAAACATTTCCTGTTGCAGGTAGCCATGAAACCCTAATTTTCTGATTAAATTCAGATGAACACTCTGATAGCTCTGAATCCTTCACTGATGAACTGAGGACCATAATAAGATACCTGGAGCCCCCTTGAGACTTGTATATTTAAGGAATGAAGTCCAATTCTCAAACTTGCTGTGTGTGGGCTCCTTCTGTTAAGGAGTGATCAATCAAAACCTGATTTCCCAGTCACTAATGCAGTATGCAATGAGTATGACCTAGTATGATGCTAATGAAATGTAAAACATAATCCCGTGCTTCCAGGAAAAATTGTAGGGTAAATTTTGGGGTATTACAATTTGATGGATGATAGATTTGGAAACCATTGCCATGCTTGCTTTCATCTTCTTTTGACCATACATAGGATCTCCTATAAGCTTTAGATCTTGTGATTGCTCAAGCTACAACCAAGAGATGTTAGGACATATTTTTTATTTGATAAAACTTCTCGGTTTTTGTTCGCTTTCTAAACCTTCCTTTGGATAAATAGAAGTGTGGTGGCGACTCAAATTGTATGATTTACTTTTGATTTAGTCAATAAATCTAAAGGTAACGAATACCCCGCTACAGAAAAGTGGCGACTCTGCTGGGGATACATTGACATTGATTGTTTCCTAGTGGGTTTAGCCTAGTTTTTGTTTGTTGTATTGTATGTTTATATTTATTTGTGATATATTTTTGTGCAAATTTGGGATGACTGTATTTTTTGTAATGTATGAATTGCTTGATATATTCAATTGCTTGTGTGCTTGGTGGTCTCTTATGAGATGAGTTCTATACCCGAATTCGAGTGCACTTATGATAGGAGAATGACATTGTCTTGTTGACTTGTGTGGAGTTATTCCTTAACAAGTTGACTTGCAAGCCCATTCACTTGGTGGAGGTTTTGTTGGGATCAATAATGTCACACGAGTAGTTGTGGTTAGGCATTACTCTTTCCAATATATACCTTAGAAGCCAAGGACCTTAGATTACCTAGCCCATCTTGGCCTATTTTAGGACGTAGTGCGAAGATCATTCAAGTGTAAGATTTGATATGATTGTTACGCGATACTACACTCATAAGAGTCTCTCTTGAGAATATTTTTGGAATACGATTAGTCGTTTATCCGATAATATCCGAAAGATGAGATGATGACTATGGGACCTCTTGTAGAACATGATTCTCAGGTTTAACCATAGTACACTCCCTTTAGGTGGTTCTTAACCAAGACTCCATGCTCGTGACTTGCAACAAACCCTTGATTCGCGGTTGATTCGTCCTCGTATATCCTTAATATCAATGGAACTTGGGTGTTGATAAGGTGTAAACCATAATCCACCAAAATGGATGATTGATATTAAGGATGACTTGATCCATCCCGTGACCTTTGTGTGGCGTGACTTCTTGATCCTTGAGTGTGATTGTTGCATCCATGCATTCATGCATTCATTTGCATCCATATCATCAACAATGAGAAAATTTTCAAGGAACTTAAGAGGTCTATTTGCAAATTTTCAGACATGGATAAACAAAGAAGGAATACGAAGAAGTACAGTTTCAAACAACCTGACTTGAAAGAGTTAAGGAGTTTGACATCCTATGTATTAGATCCCTTGGAGTTCAAAGCCCGCCATGGGAAGCTTCTGTCTATTCTTGCTACTCAGGTGGATGAAGGTTTGATGAGTGTGTTGGTACAATTCTTTGATCCCTTGTACAGTTGCTTCACTTTCCCGAATTTCCAGCTTTTCCCTACGCTTGAGGAGTATGCCTATCTTGTAGGTATACCTATATTGGATCAGTTGTCGTTCAGTGGCTTGGAAAGGGTTCCTTCTTCTCAAGAGATTGCTGATCTGTTGAACATAGATGTATTTGATATTGGTGCTCATATGACTATCAAAGGTGGAATTCAATGTCTCCCATCTAATTTCCTCATTGCTCAAGCTACTTTGTTTGAGAAGGCCATGAGTGAGGACGCCTTTGAAGCCATATTTGTACTTCTCATCTATGGGCTAGTGTTATTCCCCAACATCGACAATTTTGTTGATGTGAACGCCATTAGGATTTTCTCTACTCTTAATCCCGTTCCGACTCTGTTAGGTGATAATTATTTCTCTTTGCATATGAGGAATGCAAAGGGTGGTGGTACCATTGTGTGTTGTTTGCCTCTGTTGTACAAGTGGTTTATTTCGCACTTGCCTCAGACGCTCGCCTTCAAGGAGAACAAAGGATGTCTATGGTGGTCCACGAGACTTATGTCTCTCACTAATGATGATATCTTTTGGTACAACCGTGTGTATGATGGTGTCCAGATTGTTGACTCTTGTGGTGAATTCTCCAATGTGCCTCTTCTTGGTACATATGGTGGAATTAACTACAACCCTGTTTTGGCTCGCCGTCAGCTTGGGTTCCTCTTAAAGGATAAACCTAACAACATTCTGTTGGAAGGTGTGTTCTTTCAAGAGGGTAAAGATCCCCAAGACTTGAAGGGCAGGATGGTCCGCGCTTGGCGCAAGATTCATAGGAATGGAAGGAAATAGCTTGGTCCGAAGAATTGTATTGCTTTGGAACCCTACACCTCATGGGTGAGGAAAAGAGCTTCTGAGTACCGCATGCCCTATGACTATCCAAGACCTACACCTATGGTTGTGGTTGGGCCTTCAACCCTCCCTAACCAAGGAGTAGAGGAGTTGAGAGATGAAGACCGTTCGTGTGCTTGGGTCCGTGAGTGAGAGGAACTACTTCAGCAACTCAGAGATAAGGATGCTGTGATAGAATTTCTGGAGCATCAGATTATTGATGAGCCAGATGACGTGGTTACTTCTCTTCTTCCTCAGTCTTCCAAGTTTTGGAAGAGGAAGTATTATCGACTTGCCAAGGAGAAGGCAGATATGGAGGCAGCCTATGAGAGAGAGGTGAAGAGGCTTCGAGCAGCTTATCTTCCGGTCTCGAGAGCTTTGGACGATCGTTTCTAGGGTTCCATAGGATGTTCATTTTCCTTCTCTCCTGTATTGTATTTGGTTACCAAGACTGTACTTCTTTGGTGTAAAATTTTTTCCAGATATTATTGATATGAATATTCCATTATATGTCTAAAAGATTAATATTTCCAAATATTTGCAAATAGATCTCTAAAAGTTCCTCAAATAAAAATAAAATCATATGCACAAGCATTGCATGCATCATATGCATAAGCAAGTTTTATTCAGGGCTTCTGGATCAGTGGTCTAACTATGTGTTCTTCATTTATTTTGAAGACAAGTTGACGCATCGGTATAACACCAGGGCAAATCTACCAAAGCTAATGGATCATCTTGAACAAGAGAACAAAGAACTTAAAGAGGAAGTGGCTAGGCTGACTACCCTGATGGAGTCATTCCTGGCCGCCCAAAGTCAATATTCTCCAACGCCTGTAACTCCTCCCCAGAGGACGGTCATCTCAGAGGTAGCTTCCTCTACTGTGCCTTCCGCCACCGCTCATTTTGCTCCTTCTACTATGCCAGCCGGGTTTCCTTGAGGAATGCCCGCAAACTTTGTACCAGAGGGTCTCGCTCTGACCTTTGCTTCTCTAGAGGCATCTAGCCCGGTCCTTGCTGTGCCACCTCCCGTTGTGCACACGTTACCGATAGTCGACGACACCATTTATCATTATGAGCCATCTGAGGCCCAGATGTTTATGAGAAAATGGATTCTATGAATGACCAATTCCTTGAGCTGCGCAAGGAACTGAAGAATCTAAGAGGGAAAGACCTTTTCGGTAAAGTTGTTGTTGAGTTGTGCCTTGTTCCCAATGTCAAGATCCCTATCAAGTTTAAAATGCATGACCTTAAAAAGTACAAGGAAAACACTTGCCCTCTCAGCCATCTTGTGATGTACGCACGCAAGATGTCAACTTAGACTGACAACGATCAACTCCTCATCCATTATTTCCAGGATAGCATGTCTGGTGCTGCACTCAGATGGTATATGGGTCTGGATAGTGCGAACATCCGCTCCTTCAACGACCTTGGCGAAGCCTTCGTCAAGCAGTACAAATACAACATTGATATGGCTCCTGATAGGTATCAGCTGAGGGCTATGTCCCAGAAGGAGAAGGAAACGCTCAAGGAGTACGCCCAGAGGTGGCGTGAATTGGCCGTATAGGTTGTGCCCCCGCTCGAAGAGAAGGAAATGACCAAGATCTTTCTGAAGACCTTGAGTTCATTTTATTACGAGAGGATGATTGCTAGTGCTCCCTCGGACTTCACCGAAATGGTGAACATGGGAATGAGGCTAGAGGAAGGAGTCCGGGAACGACGTCTGACCCAAGATGAAGGCTCTTCTGCAAAGCGTTATGAGGCGTTTGCAAAGAAGAAGGAGGGAGAGGCACATGCCGTGTCTTCCCATATTAAACAAAGACCCTCTATAAAGAGGAAGATTGTTCGCCCTGCCAGTAACCAGCACCAGGTTGCTCATATAGCGTTTGCCTTCAGGGAAACTCAACATTATCAACATCAACAGCAACACCAACAATATCAACAACAACAGAATCGTCCGCAACATCATGCCTACCAGCCTCGAAACAACAACACTACCAACACTAGCTATGATAGGAAAAGGGTCACTTTTGATCCAATTCCAATGACCTATGCTGAGCACTATCCGTCGCTGATAAATAGGAAGCTGATCACTCCACGTGACCCACCTGATGTACCAACCAACCCTCAGTGATGGTATAAGCCTGAGCTTCACTGTGTTTATCATTCCGGTGCTCCCGGACATGATGTGGAGAACTGCTATCCCTTGAAGACCAAGGTTCAAGACCTTGTTATAAGTGGGATTTTGTTTTTTGAGGACGTAGGTCCTAGTGTAAAGAAGAACCCATTGCCCAAGCATGGGAAAGCTGCCGTGAACATGGTTCAGGGATGCCCTGGAAAATACAAAGTCCTGTATGTCAGTCATATCAGGCAATCGTTGGTCAAGATGCATAGACTATTATGTGGATACAGTCATTACGAGCATGACCATGACAGATGCCGAGTGTGCACTATCAACGAGAGAGGATGTCGCAAAGTCAGGAAGGACATCCAAGAGATGCTGGATCAGGGTGTGATCGAGATACTTCAGAATCGTGATGAGGATGAAGTGAATGTTATATCCCCCGTTTTTAGAATACCCGAACCTGTTATTGTCAGATATGATGGTAGCAAGAAGAAAGTTTCTCCGTCTCTTATTATCAAGCCAGCGGGCCCTGTCCTGTACTCCTCAGATAGAGTTGTTCCCTACAGATATAATACGGTTGCATTATAAGATGGGAAGGAGGTGATGTTGCCCTCCACCTCCATGGTAAGTATATCTGTCAGTGGTGTGACCCGCAGTGGTGGTGTTTTCTTGGTGCCGCCGAAACCCCAAGGTGACATGAGAAGAGTTGATGTTATTGATAATTCTGCCAGTCCTGTGGGGACTTCTTCTCCTTCTCCGAATCCGACACTTGTTGTTGATAAGTCTACTAAAGCTCCTGTCCCTGTTGGCCAGCATGGCATTCTGAAAGAGGACTGTGATGAGATGCTGAGGCTCATCAAGAGGAGCGAGTATAATGTTGTAGATCAACTGCTTCAAACTCCATCAAAGATATCTGTCCTATCTTTGCTGATGAACTCTAAGCCACACCGCGAAGCTTTGCAGGGGGTGTTGGACGTGGCATACGTGGATCACGATGTCACCATTGAACAGTTTGATAACATTGTTGCAAACATAACTGCTTGTAACAATTTGAGCTTTGGCGATGCTGATCTTCCCGAGGAGGGAAAAGACCACAATTTGGCTCTACACATTTCCATGAATTACAAGGATGATGCCTTGTCTAATGTGTTGCCAAAATCCACTCTGGAGAAACTTTCTTATCAGGGGCCTCCCATGAGGCAGAGCGGAGCGGTTGTTAAAGCTTTTGATGGATCCAGGAAAACTGTGATTGGTGAGGTTGAGCTCCCAATCAAGATAGGACCTAGCGATTTCCAGATCACTTTCCAGGTCATGGTTATTCACCCATCATGTAGCTGCTTGCTTGGTAGACTATGGATTCACGAGGCAGGCGCCGTGACATCCACCCTACACCAAAAGTTGAAATTCGTTAAGAATAAGAAGTTGGTGGTGATAGGGGGAAAGAAGGATCTCTTGGTAATCCATTTGTCTTCCTTTTCCTATATAGATGCTGAGGGTAAGGTTGGGACTCCGTTCCAAGCCTTATCTTTTGCTGAGCCTTCAAGGAAAGGACCTTCTTCATTTTCTCCTACAATGATGCGAAGTTGGCCATTGAGCATGACGCAACTACTGGTTTAGGACAAATGATTAAGCTAGAAGATAATAAATCCCGGGCTGGCATAGGGTACTTTTCAGGCACTTTCAACGAGCACGGTTTGTTCCAGAATGGAGGTTTCATCCATATGGTCGAAGACCAGGAGGCTGCTGCTATAGTGGAAGATGATGCAGAGGAAGATTCTGGCAACTTTGTCATCCCTGAAGGAGTTTGCAATAACTGGGTCGTTGTTGATGTTCCAACAGTTGTCCATAAGTCCATGTAATGTGTTCACTTTTGTTTAAAAACCCTTCTCCCATGCCAAAAGAAGAAGTGATGACATTGTTGGAACATTAATACAATGATATTCATTCAATAATCACATGTTAAATGTTTGTTTTTCCAAATTATTTTCCCTTTTTGCTTTTTGCATGAAATTGGTGATCACTAAAAAACCCTAAAAAGAGAATAAAATCAATCTTTTCATCTGCATAATGATTTGCCTTTGTTTGAGTTCTGAAATCTCTTTTATCCAAAATCATTATGCAGGTTGATCAAACCCATTGAACATAATGATCCAACACCATCTCCCAACTTTGAGTTCCCTATATTTGAGGCGGAAGAAGATGATGTTGAAGAGATTCCTGATGAGATTACCCGTCTGCTTGAGCACGAAGAGAAGATCATTCAGCCACATCTTGAGAATCTGGAAACAATCAACTTGGGGTCTGAGGATTGTGTTCGTGAGGTGAAGATTAGGGCACTCTTGGAAGAGTCTGTAAAGAAGGGGTTGATCGAGTTGCTACGAGAATATGTCGACGTCTTTGCCTGGTCATATGAAGACATGCCTGGTCTAGATACAAATATTGTGCAATATTTCTTGTTGTTGAAGCCTGAGTGTGTGCCCGTGAAGCAGAACCTCGGAAGAACTTATCTTGATATGGCAGTGAAGATTAAAGAAGAAGTTCAAAAGCAAATTGATGCGGGGTTTCTGGTGACTTCTACATATCCTCAATGGGTGGCCAATATTGTGCCCGTGCCTAAGAAAGATGGAAAAGTCCGAATGTGTGTGGACTATAGAGACTTGAATAAAGCTAGTCCGAAAGATGATTTCCCTCTACCACATATTGATATGTTGGTAGATAATACATCTAAATTCAATGTCTTTTCATTTATGGACGGATTTTCTGGATATAATCAGATTAAAATGGCACCCGAGGATATGGAGAAGACAACATTCATCACACCTTGGGGAACATTCTGTTATCGAGTGATGCCCTTCGGTTTGAAGAACGCCGGAGCCACGTATGAACGTGCTATGACTACCTTGTTTCATGATATGATGCACAAGGAGATCTAGGTATATGTTAATGATATGATTGCAAAGTCGAAAACAGAAGTTGAACATGTAAAGCACTTGTTGAAGCTTTTTAAGCGTTTGAGGAAGTACAAGCTACATTTGAATCCGAACAAGTGTACATTTGGAGTCCGTTCCGGCAAGTTATTGGGCTTTATTGTCAGTGAAAGAGCTATTGAAGTTGATCCTGCCAAGGTCAAAGCAATACAAGAGATGCATGCGCCTAAAACTGAGAAGCAAGTCCGAGGTTTTCTTGGCCGCTTGAATTATATTTCCAGATTCATATCCCACATGATTCCCACATGTGCGCCTATATTCAAGATCCTCCGGAAAGATCAGCGTCATGACTAGACCGAGGATTGCCAGAAGGCCTTTGACAGTATCAAAGAGTATTTGTCCGAGCCTCTGATTCTGTCTCCTCCTATTGAAGGGAGACCCTTGATTATGTACTTGATTGTTCTTGAAGATTCTATGGGTTGTGTATTGGGTCAGCAAGATGAATCAGGGAAGAGAGAGTATGCTATATACTATCTGAGTAAGAAGTTCACTGATTATGAGTCTCGATACTCAATGCTTGAGAAGACATGTTGTGCTTTGGCTTGGGTCGCTAAGCGTTTACGCCAGTATATGTTAAATCATACAACTTGGTTGATAGTGGTGAAATATATCCAATCGAGTATATCTTTAAGAAGCCTGCTTTAACCAGGAGGATTTCCCGTTGGCAGATGCTGTTGTCTGAGTATGATATTGAGTATCGAGCTCAGAAAGCTACTAAAGGTAGTATCTTGGCTGACCACTTGGCACATCAACCAATTGAGAATTATCAGTCTGTTCAGTATGATTTCCCTGATGAGGAGATTCTGTATTTGAAGATGAAAGATTGCGAAGAGCCTACGCTTGATGAAGGACCAGAGCCTGGTTCCCGATGGAGCATGGTATTCGATGGCGCTGTTAATCAGTATGGAAATGGTATTGGGGCAGTGATTATTACTCCTCAGGATACACATTTTCCTTTTACAGCAAGGCTAACTTTCAAATGCATGAATAATATGGCGGAGTATGAGGCTTGTATTATGGGTTTGGAAGAATGTATTGATCTTAAGATCAAGCATCTTTATGTTTATGGTGATTCGGCCCTTGTTGTCAATCAGATTAAGGGTGAATGAGAGGCGAATCAGCCTGGCCTCATCCCATATAGAGATTATGCTAGGAGGATTTCAACTTTCTTTACTGAAGTTGATTTCCATCATATTCCTCGAGATGAGAATCGGATGGCAGATGCTCTTGCTACACTTACTTCGATGATAGTGGTGAAATATTGGAATGAAGTCCCCAATATTACTGTGATGCGCTTGGATAGACCAACTCATGTATTTGCAGTTGAAGAAGTGAAAGATGATAAGCCATGGTATTATGATATTAAATTCTTTCTCCAAAGTCAGATTTCCCCGCCTGGGGCATCTGTTAAGGACAAGAAGACTTTGAGGAGATTATCTGGCAGTTTCTACCTTAATGGCGATGTGCTTTATAAGAGGAATTTTGATATGGTTCTGCTCAGATGCGTGGATACACACGAAGCAGACCTATTGATGACTGAAGTCCATGAGGGTTCATTTGGTACTCATTCCAATGGACATGCCATGGCAAAGAAGATGTTGAGAGCAGGCTACTATTGGCTGACAATGGAGTCTGACTGCTGCAAATATGTGAAGAAATGCCACAAGAGTCAGATTTATGCGGATAAGATTCATATTCCCCCGATACTTCTGAATGTTATTTCCTCACCATGGCCTTTCTCCATGTGGGGAATTGATTACTTCACCAAATGGGTTGAAGCGGCGTCATATGCAAATGTAACCAGGAAGGTGGTTGTGAAGTTTATTAAGAATCAACTCATATGCCATTATGGTGTGCCAGACAAGATCATTACTGATAATGGATCTAACTTGAACAACAAAATGATGAAAGAGCTATGTAGTGAGTTGAAGATTGCGCATCATAATTCTTCTCCTTACAGACCTAAGTTGAATGGGGTTGTTGAAGCTGCTAACAAGAATATCAAGAAGATTATCCAGAAAATGGTTGTTACATACAAAGACTGGCATGAGATGCTGTCGTTTGCTTTGCATGGCTATCGTACATCTGTCTGCACTTCAACAGGGGAAACCCATTTCTCTCTTGTTTATGGCATGGAGGTTGTGCTCCCCATGGAGGTTGAGATCCCATCAATGAGAGTCTTGATGGAAGCCAAGTTGACTGAGGCTAAATGGGTTCAGAGTCGTTATGACCAGCTGAATTTGATTGAAGAGAAGAGATTAACTGCCATGTGCCATGGTCAGTTGTATCAACAGAGGATGAAGAAAGCCTTTGATAAGAAGCTCAAGCCTCGTGTGTTCCGAGAAGGTGACCTCGTGCTCAAGAAAGTTTTGTCTTTCGCACTTGATTCCAGGGGCAAATGGACTCCAAACTATGAAGGTCCATATGTTGTTAGGAGAGCCTTTTCAGGCGGTGCTTTGATACTTACAACTATGGATGGGGAGGATTCACTCATCCGGTGAATTCAGATGCAGTCAAGAAATACTTCGCCTAAAATAAAAACAGAATAGCTCGCTAAGTTGAAAACCCGAAAGGGCGACTTAGGAAAAAATGAGCGTCTCGGTGGATTGAAAACCCGAAAGGGAGGTCCAAGCAAAAGTTAGAGACATAAAAAAATAAATATATATCCCGCTAGATTGAGTACCTCACCTTGGGGCAATCTAGGCAAAAATTAGGGATTTGGCAAGTAACTGCATCCTGACAAGACTTTGTTCTACAAGTTGTCGTCTGTCAAAGATTCTCACTCAATCATCGTCAACTGAAGCTTTAAATACATTGGATTCGGAGTTGGTGGAGAAATGGTCATTATGTTCAATGTAGCCCTTTTCCAATATATATCACCAATTTCAAATTTTGTAAAGATCTATGGAGTCCCGCCATTTGCGGATTACCATTCTATCAAATAAATTTAAGCCTTTATCCAATTCTTTGCACTCTTATTTGTTCCCGTTCAACAAATGTTTCAATGTTTTAGTTGATAAATATCATTGTTTTAAGCAAATAAAGTTTTTATAATCTGTTTTTAAACAAAGTGAACATTCACAATGATTGAAAGGATAAGTGGAATGTCTTCAGTGCTCTCCCAAGGATAGTACGATTTCCAAAAGGGTAAGACATTTGTTCATATTCCTGGCATATCTGTATCCCTTTCATCATATTTCAGGTTGTCTCCTCAGCGTGCGCAGAGAGGGTGATACGTCATCAAGCCCCTAGGAAATCTGGAGTTTTGGCCTTGATCTTTTTGGAGATGTGTATACCTCCATCCTCAGATCCCCAGAGAGTCTGAGTTTAACATTTGTGTTTTATCAATTATATGGTTGTCATCCCTCATGTGGACTGACCTAAAATCCCTTATATATTGATAAAAGTTGATATGCTATCTATTTTTGAGGAAGTTGGTCTTCCCTCGGCATAATTAGGAATCTCCCGCAGAGTGAGCAGGAATTCCCAGCATGAGTGGAAATCCTCAGCAGTTTGGCTTATGGTTTCTCCCCAGCGGGTTTGCCTATAACTCACCCCCAACGGGGTTGCTCACAGTAGACTGTCCCTAGTTGGATCACCTTTAGCCTTCCCCAGTGGAGTTGCCTGATCAGAGCATGATAATTTGTTCTCCCCTCCTTATTGGAAGGCTTCCTCTAAGCAGAGCTGGTGTTGAAACTGTTTATTTCCTTCCCCAGCGGAGCGTTGAGATATCTTCCCAGCAGGTGAGAAGTTTGGAACTTCTGTTTGGTGGTTGTTCCCCATAGAATTTCACATTATCCGTGTTGAACTCCCCAGTAGAGTTTCTTCCACGATGAATCTTTTGTCTAGTCGGCAGCAAGTCCCTGGTGATGACTCAGTGGCTTCCCCAACTGAGACATTTTCTGATTCTAGTCTAATATTGGAAGATATGTTATTTCTCTCCCCAGCGGATTGATTTGTTCTTTCTCCCTGTGGCAGAGGTGTTTCTTCAGCCGTAAGAAGAGAATCTTTGATTGATGTGTTTCTGTTTGGTGGTTGTTCCCCATAGAATTTCACGTCATCTCCTGATGAGATCCCTAGTAGAGTTCTTCTACGATTAATCTGCATCTCCGCGTGATCCCGAGAATTGTTGGGTGATCCCCATCATTTGGTAGTTGTGACCTTTGCTTATCCCCAACAACAGTCTCTGATCCCCAATGACCCTGCTTGTTCCCCTAGCAGCAGTCTGTATCTCCTGATATTTGATGCTCCCCACCAAATTGGATTTCTCCTGTGGACCCGGCCTTCTCTCTTGAGATGTTATACCAGATGTCTGTCCATTGATTCTTTGACCTGTTTGTGTTAGATATGTCTGTTTGTCAGCATTAATCATACATAAACCACGCATATACATGCATAATCATAGCATTCAGATATTCATATTGCATCTTTTGCCATGTGTCTTTGCTTTTTATTTCCTGGTATTGGTGAAATGTTCTTCCCCAAGCAGATGTTTGTGTCAGATCTCTCCATATAGAGTTAGCCCTTAGGCAAAAAGTGTCTATCTATTCTTCTACATTCCCCACTGAGTTATATCCTCGTGGATGATTATTGTTTCAATTTCCTCCCTAAATATGTATTGGGACAGAATTATTCCCCTAAGTTATATCCTCATCGGGTTGAGTCTTGTTTCATTGTGTCTCTCTAGTTTGTTCCTAGATTGACTCCTCTCTTGTTATTTCCCCTGCAGTTCCCTGTGGTTTGGTTGTTCAATTACTCAGTAACCTGTAATTGTCCACCCTCCCAAGTGGATATTTTTCCTGGCCTTCTACCCAGTAACCGGTAGTTGTAAGTCCTATTTCTGTAGTTTTCTACCCAGTAACCGGTAGATGTAATCCCCTCTTTGTTGGTTATCTTTATCCAATATTCGGTATTGATATTCCTTCGTTTTTGAGTATTTCACCCAGTAACCGGTGATATATCTTTGGGATCATTGCTCTTGTCAATGTATCCCCAGCGAGTCATCTTTCATTTACCCTTTGTTTGGTAATGATTGTTTCTCCTTCTTATTGGTCATCATTTTATACCTAGTAACCAGTATCCCGATGTCCTTTCTTTTTCGGTCGATTTATCCTTTATTAACCCAGTAACCGGTTATGGATAATCTTCCATGCGAGTATGTTATCTACGTTCTGACGGTAATAGATAATATATCTCATGCACTCTTCAGTCGAAGTCTTTTTCTTCCCTTGTTGAGTAAGATTCGTATTTCCTTATGGAATTGAATGTCCATCTTGTAAGTCGAGTTTGTTTTCTCAGCTCTCCTTTTGGATGATGAGTGTCTTGGAAATATTCCCCAATTCGTGCCTGGTTGGTCACCTATTATATGCCCAGTAACCAGTATCCCTGGTGTTCCTTCCTTTTGCTCCCTATTATGACTTTTGTCCCCTGTGGAGTCAGATTTTGCTGAGTTGAGATATACATTTTAGGTCCTCCTCGGATGTTTTGGATGATTGATATCTCTCACCCTTATATCGGTCTTAGATATTCTTTCTCCCTAAGCGTGTTGTTCTCTCACCCTTATACCGGTGTGCGATCACATGTCTCTGTTTTGAGTTTTATTACCCAGTTACCGGTAATACCTCATTCATTGCTTCCTCAGTTGAGTCCTTAATGGACATCCCCACCTGAGTCCGGATTTTTATCTGAAGTATCCTTTGTGGATAAGGTTGTTGTATTGGTATATTCCCCAATACATGCATCTTGGCGTTAGCTCGAGTCTTTCCATTGATTTATTTTCATGGAACCCCTTCGTGTCTCCCAGCAAGTTTAAGTCGTGACCTGCTCACGCATTTTACCCTTATTTCTCCCCAGAGTCTATGTCTCCCTAGTGAGTGTATTACTCCTATGGATTTTCAGTTTCTCCCAATTTCTTTTTCTTTGTGGCCATACTTCCCCATAGAGTATTAACTTTTCCATGCATACATCTGCATCATGAGGTCTCTTAGGGACCAAAATTCGTCTCTTTGTTATTATTTAAGCCCATTCTACCTCGTCGAGATGAAGATTTTAACCTTCATATCTCCGGCTTGAATGACCTTAAATAGGGGCATCTGTAAGACCCTAATTTTGACCCTAAGATCCCTCATGGCATCATATCATTGCACATTGCATTTGGCTCAAGGATCATAGCATCTTGGCTCCTTTACCCTAGGGTTGGGACTTGTGTGAGTTGGTTTGAGACCACCAAGCATGCTTGAATTGTATATTATTTCTTTTCTTATTTAGTTTACTAACCAAAAGCACAAAAATATGTCACTAACATCTTTTGTTTTGAAGCTCAAGCAATCATGAGATCCAAGGCTCCTAGGAGGCCCCTATGCTCAATGAAATGACCAAATGAAGATGAAAGCAAGCATTATAATGGTCCCCAAAGCTCTCAATCACCATATATGCCTCCGAAGTATCTCAATTTTCCAATTTGATCAAGATAACCCAAAAGGCTTGAGGATTGTTTCCCAAGGAAACCCTAATTCAACTATGCTTTGACTATGCCTTGCCCATGAAGCAACCTCAACTTATGATCAAATTAAATCAATGGAAGTTCTTTCATTCATCATTTTATTCATATATGAGCCTATGTGAGGCCCCACAATCATTTATTCATCAAGATTGGAGGTTTGGACTTGAGAAGTTGACCAGTCAAGTCATCTGACTAAATTAAAGATCACTGAGATACAACTTATGATGTGTTTATCAAATGATGATGACCCTAAGAGAAAAAATGTTCTTATGAACAATATGAACAACTTTCATTTTTACCAAAAATCCATTTGAAACTTGTAAGCTCGTCATTCATTTCAAAACATTATAGATCATTTTGACTGAAACCCTAATTTTGGGTCAACTTCCCAAGGACCTAACTCCTTCATTTTTTATGATTTTTGAGGTGAGACCAATTGCATTGGAAATATTAAGATGTATACTTCAATTTTTATGTTGGACAAAATTTCATAATCCTAAAAGAAACACATGTGATGATACAAAACATTATAGGTCACTTTGAACCAAAGCCATTGAATCTTGAAAAAGTCCAACTTTAAGTGCCCATAACTTTCTCATCAAAACTCCAAATTATATCAAACTTTAAGTCCAAATTGATTGTCTTGAAAATATCTATACCTTTTATGTTCAAGATATTTCCATTTGAGGCTTGAATAATTAAAATAGAAGGGCTTGAAGTTGGTCACTTTTGGCAAAATTTTCAAATACATGTTTTGTACCCTGAAGTTCATGGCTAGTTTTCACAATTTTCCAAACTCCAAATGAATATTTGTCTAACATAGCTTTTGTTCCTTATGTCAAGACCTTTCCAACCATTACCCACATGCCTATGTTTGGAATTTCTATGTATGACTTTCGAAGAGGATAACATTTTTGACAATTTATGGAATCCAAGTGAAACCTTCATTAACAAGCCAATGCCATTCAATCTGCACGTCCAAACTTGCTTCAAATCATTTCAGCTTGCAAAACCATTAGCTTTTGGGCCTCAGATGCGCCTGTACAGGCCCATGCATTGAGGAACCAATTCTCATGCACACAGATTCATCACACTCTCATTGCACTTTCATCTATAAATAGATGCATTGCTTCATTCAATTCTAAACCTAAAGGCGCCTGAAACCCTGCTGGAATTGAATCCTAACCTCACTCCAAAGAAATTTTTAATTTTCACTTCTCTTTTCAAGCTTGGATTTCAACTTCCTTGGTTGATCTTCAGCTTCCAATTCGTAAGCCTTGCATCATCATCACTTCAAGATCAAGCTGCAATCAAGAAATGGAGTGGATCGTGTTCATCAAAGTTGCACTTCAAAGGTTTACATCTGAACTGTTTTGCTTCGAATCTCACCATATATTGTGCATTGCTTGTGTTGGTTTGGTTTTCTGAAGTCCTCGTGTGAGAGGTAAGCCAATGGTGGCTTTAATTCCATGAATTGTTGCTCTGCAGATTGAACACCTAGATTTTCAACCTCAGATTTCTCCTTCCAGTAGGGATCTTGAGTGAAAACTAAGGTTACAGGGGTAATGTACATCACCCCAACTTTAATTTGGTATAAAGATCGTTTGATTTGGTTGAGGTTGCAAAACCTACAATTGGTGGCCGGATTTAGTGAGCTCACCAGAGAAGACGGTGGTTTCCACCACCGTCCCCACGTGGAAGCTCTTTGGCCATTGGATCCAAGTGCTATGATCTAATCCTGGTTATGCTTTTGTTTGACTCTTTTTAATGCGTGGTGTGATGCTGTTGACTCATGAACACCATGCGCGCGCGCCTCATGTCCCTTGGGTTAGCCACGTCAATTAATGAATCCTGATCACGGCATTGTGGATTTTCCAGCTTTTATTAATTTCTGTTTTATTTTCTTTAATTCTTTTTATTTTCAAAAAATCATAACTCTTTTATTTGAAATCACAAAAATAAGGGACCAATTGCAAAAAAATTCTCTTAAATTCTAGTTTCATAATCTGATTTTTAATTATTTTTGTAATCCATTTAATATTTTTTGTGAATTATTTTGTTTTAATAGTTTTTAATTCATTTAAAATACTTTTAGATATTCAAAATTGCCAAAAATATTTTCTTAATACATGTGGATGATGATAAGTCTGTGAAAAATATTCTCATCAATTTCTTAATTGATTTGAGATTTATTTGAGATTTTAGTCCATTTGTGTTATTTTTCTTCATTTTTAATTGTTTAAAAATAGTTTATGTTTTCAAAAAATGTTGAGAAAATTTGTCAAATCTAGTTTGACCATGTTAGACTTATGATGATCCAATTGGACTTATCCAAGTTGATTTGAATTGGATTTGAAGTTTGACCTCATTTTGTTCATTTCATTTTATGTATTATTTTAAATCCAAAAAATACCAAAAATATATTTGACCTTTCTTGACTTCTAATCTTCATTTTACTTATGTTTACCATTGATTGATGTTGATTCCATTCACATTTGATCATTGTGTTTTGGTTATGTCATTTGAATTTTCATTTTGTACATTTCATCTTCATCTCTCATCTTCTTTTTTTTTTTGACCAATGAGTTAATGATTTGTGGTTAGCCTTGACATATGAGGGACTTAACCTTCTTTGATCCAAATCAAATTCAACTTGATCAAAGATCAAATGAATTGCTTTGTGTCCAAGATAGGTTGCTTCTTGGTCAAGCAAAGAACTTGAAATCCATACAAGGTCATTCTTCTTTTCTTTTGGAATGGCAAGTTATAGGAGCTTGGCTTACTAGTCATGATCTCTAACTTGTGTTTATTTGCCTATAGTTTTATTGACCGGCCTCAGATAGGTGTGACTACTACATTAGTCCACTTACGATTGCTCAACATAGTGCTAAATTGCCTTATGACACACTAACACTAACTACTAATCACTAATTTTTAATTCAAGCATTTAATTCTTGCAATTTACTTTAATGCAATTTAATTTCTTTCTCATTTATTCATATTGTCTTTTCCCTTTGCTCATTTGAGCTCATGTTTATGTTTATGCCATTTGCCTTTTGTTCACTTGAGCACATTATTGTGTAAATATACTTTTGCCTTGTGCTTGTTTTGTCTTTGCTTGTGTGAACCCAATGCAAAAAGGAGAGATGACTTAGAATTAGGACCTCACCTATGCTTAATGAAGTTCAAGAGCAACTAGGCCTCATGCCTTTAGAATGCTAAATTTGTTGAAGAGCAACTAGGCCTCATGCCTTTAGAATGCTTACATCTTGAAGTTGATTTGAAAGGACCCCTAATCTAAACTCTCTTTGTTTATTCCTTTTATTGCATTGTGAACTTATTGATTGTTTGTTCTTGTGTGATAGGGATTCCAAACTTGAGATAGTTAGAAGGACCATTGTCATGAGCATACAAGTTAAGAGAGACAAGCCAAATGAAGATCCTAGGAGCTTGATTGAATATTTGTTTGATTTCTTGAGTTAATTTTAAAGTCCAAAGGAAAGGAGCATCTTGAATCATCTTTATGATCTCAAGAAAGGAACTCCAAGGGTTTTATTTCTTTTCTCTCATCTTTGCATGTTTAGGACTAGCCCTTCTCTTCTTCTCTCCACTCTAACCCAAGCCAAACTTATTTTGTGCAAACATTGATATTGTTTTCAAATTAGAAACCTAGGCCATATGCCTTTGATTTTTCAAACTCTTTTCATTAATACTTATTTTGAATTGAATCTTATGTCAACTTTTACTTCATTTTGTAAATACTTCTAACTTGTAAATACAACTCACTTCAAGTTAATTGTGTGGTTCCAATGGCCACCATTGTTAAAAAAAAATCATAAACACTAGCCATAGGTTTGAGTTATCATAGTGGTTGATGTAAATCTCACCTCATCCTTAGTGATTAGACTATAAGTCTTCCATACTTATTATAGGGTGGATCCCCCACTAGTACGTTGAAGCTCTCCTCGCATGGTGGATTGTTGGTTTAGGTTGAGTTTTCTCCCTTTGATAACAAAAGACCTTAAGGCTTTTGATCAAATCAATTCACCAATATTTTGAGATTTTTACCCCGAACTACGAGGTTTTGATCCTACCTTTGTAAATAATGTATATTCTTTTGTCATCTCCCCAATCATGTTTGCACAAATATTTTCACAAATACCAACCTACCATTCAACTTTTCAAAAAGGGCTCCCTTAGAGTACTAAGGATGTTTTGGATGCTTAAAACCTTCCCATTGCATAACCAACCCCTTACCCAGATCTCTGGCATTTTTATTAGTTTTTGATTTAATAAAACTTCTCGATTTTTGTTCGCTTTCTAAACCTTCCTTTGGATAAATAGAAGTGTGGTGGCGACTCAAATTATATGATTTACTTTTGATTTAGTCAATAAATCTAAAGGTAACGAATACCCCGCTACACACTCAACCCACTTATCTCAAGCATGGATCCTTGAGCCAAGACATCTTCCAAAGGAAGGAAAAAAGGCCAAGTTTCCACACAATACCATGAAAGAGGAGAGACTTACAATCTCACTAACTAGAATGCTATGCCTTTTATGTCACAAATTTAGCGCTATGTTAAGTAATCGCAATTGGACTTATGTAGAAGTCACAATTATTTGAGGCCGGGCAATAGAATTTTTATGTTAATTCATGTTAGAGACATAATATTATGGACTATGCTCATGAAACATACAACACACAAAAAGAATATGCAAAAGGTGTGGCCTAATCTCATCCATACTCATGTTAATTTTTCAATCAACTAGCTTTAGGACTTTGAGATATCATAGACCAAATGAGATGAATGAATAAAGGGGAATGAGATGAAGAGGGAGGAGAATGGATGAAAACTAAAATTGGTCAAAGGAGGACTTTTACCAAATTAATATCATTCATTCATTTTGGGAGAGGAAATGTGCATTGCATCAATCCCCTAAATCCAATGATATTAATTTGACAAAGTCAAATCAACCTTGACCAAGGCCCAACAACAAGAATCAAACTCAAATAAGTCATCACAATTGGTCAACAAAATTATTTGGCATTTATTCAAATTAAAATTACTAAAATAATACATTTAAATTAAATATGGTTTGTCAAATTCCTAAAACCTCATCAGAACAAAAAATAAATGACCATGAGATTTATCATAGGTCAAACAAGGTCAAAGGACCTTAGAGAAATTTTTTCAGAATTTTTAAAGACTTAAAAGTATTTTTAAACAATTAAAAACAAATGAAAAATCAATTAAATCATGAAAAATATTAATAACGATCCAAAAAATAATTTTAATTCAGAATATGAAAGAGGAAATTTTTTGAATTTTTTTGGTGAAACTCTCATATTTTTTGGATCAATATTAAAATTAATAAGAATTAATTAAAATAAAGAAATTCAAATGAAATTCAAATAATCAGAAAAACGTGGACCACTTTATCTCCCTCATTAATTGAGGTGGCAGATCAAGTCGCCACCAATGCGCGTTCCATGGTGGACTTGAGTCAACGCGACATAGGCTTGGTATTTAAAAGCAACGCACGCGATTAAAACAATTTGAAAAGGATCAATGGCTCTGAACCATGCCAACACATCACCGGCGTCCAAAGGCCGGTCGTCTTCTCCGGTGACCCTGGCCGGACTGGTTCACTCATCACCATCAAGCAAATAAAAAAGGAGGACATGATCTCAAAGAAAAATGACGTAGATGAGTTGAATTTTGAGGTGTGTCAACTGAGTTTCTTCGATTTGACCTCTAAGCAACTCAATCTTCTTGCCTACATTGGTAGGACTTCAGACAACCAAAGATCCAAGAGAATTGAGTGGAATTAAGAGAGAATCAAAAAGATGAAATTTTATGGAAAATACCTTCAATGTAGGTATGGATTCAACTGTTCTTGCTTTGGCTCGTGCTTGATCTTGCTCAGTATGCTTGCAGAAATGGATTAGAATGCACAAAATTTCTTGGATCCTTAGAGTTTAGAATCTCAAAACAATGATAATTCAACTCAATTTCCAAAGGAAAATCTCAGGTTTATCCTCTCAAATGGAAGGGTTAGGGGGTTTAGGATCAAAGTTGGCGCGAATGTGGCTGTTGAATTCTGAGCATATGGAGCTCTATTTATAGTTGGTGTAGCGGGATATTCGTTACCTTTAGATTTATTGACTAAATCAAAAGTAAACCATACAAGTCGAGTCGCCACCGCACTTCTATTTATCCAAAGGAAAGGTTAGAAAGCGAACAAAAACCAAGAAGTTTTATCAAATCAAAAACTAATAAAAATGTCAGAGATCGGGGTAAGGGGGTTGGTTATGTAATGGGAAGGTGTTAAGCACCCAAAACATCCTAGGTACTCCTAGGGAGACCTTTTCACACTTGTTGTAAGGTTGGTATTTTTGTGAAAATTTGTTTGTGCAAACAAGATTGGGCAGATGAGAAGAGAATATACAAGTTATTTACAATTTTGTGTTTGAATGGATAAACCCATTGCCTACGTACCATCTTAAAAAAGATTAGGATCAAAACCTCGTAGTTCGGGGTAAAAATCTCAAAAGAGGTTGGTGAATTGATTGGTCCAAAAGCCTTAAGGTCTTTTGTTATCCAAGGGAGAAAACTCAACCTAAAGCCACAAATCCACCATGTGAGGATAGCTTCAACATGCTAGTGAGGGGTTAACCCTATAATAAGCATGGAAGACTCATTGTCCATCACTAAGGATATAGGTGAGTATGACATCTACCTCAAGGATAACTCAAACCTAGTAGCTAAAGGTTATGAAAAGTTTTTGATAAAAAAGTGGTCATTGAAACCACAAAAGCATTTGAATGAGTTATATTTACCAATGAAAAGTATTTACAAAATATGGTCAAAGTTGACTTAAAGATTCAATTCAAAATAAGTGTTATGAAAATAAAGTTTGAAAATAAAAAGCATAATGCTTAGGTTTCTAATGTTTGAAAAGAAATGTTAATGTTTGCACAAAAGTTTTGGCTTGGGTTAGAGTGGAGGGAAGAAGAAGAATGACTAAGTCCTAATCATACAAGAGATGAAGGGAAAGAAGTAAGACCACAACTGGAGTTCCCTTCTCGATATCATATTGATGATCCAAGTAGCTCCCATCCTTTGGAATAAGCAAGCAAATAAGTGTAAACTCAAGAAATCAATCAATCAAGCAAGCTCTTAGGAGATCCCCAATGACTCTTAGTTCTCTCTCTTTAGAAGCTCATGACAATGGTTCTTTACTTAGGCTCAATATTGGAATCCGTAGCACAAGAACACATACATCAAAAAGTTCTATCAAGCAAAACAAAGAATGAACAAGAAGGAATTTATAAATTGGTCCTTTTAATGTTTTCTTCAACATTTATAGCACTTTAAAGGCCTAATGCCTAGTTGCTCTTTGACTTTTATAGCACTCTAAAGGCCCAATGACTAGTTACTCTTTGACTCCAATTTTGCATAGGGAATGTCCTAAAGTCTAAGTCCTTTTTGTCCATTTTGGCATTTGGTTCACAACAATCAAACAAAACACAAGCACAAAAGTATATACACAATTATGTGCTCAAGTGAGCAAAAGGCAAATTGCATTAACATAAACATGTGCTCAAATGAGCAAAGGAAAAAGCAAATGAATAATATGTACAAGAATAGTAAATTGCATAAATGTAAAGTGCAAGAATTAAATGTCAATGGTTAATGGTTAGTATTAGAGTTAGTGTGCCATAAGGAAATTTAGCGCTATGTTAAGCAATCATAATTGGACTTATGTAGAAGTCACAACTATTTGAGGCCGGTCAATAAGAATGTAGGCAACAACACAAGTTAGAGATCTTGATTAGTGAATCAAGATCCTACAACTTGCCATGCCAAAAGAAGAAGCGAAATGATCTTGTTTTGATTTAGGTTCTTTGCTTGATTAGGAAGCAACCTATCCTTAATGCAAAGCCATTCACTTGATCTATGATCAAGTTGAATTAGATTTGAATCAAGGACGGTTAAACCTCCCATGTATCAAGGCTAACCACCAATCTTTAACTCATTGATCAAAATAGAAAAAGAAGAAGAAGAAGAAGATGAATATTAAAGTGCATTAATGGAAATGGAATGAGATAATCAACAAGCATTGACCAAAGATAGAGGAGATCAATGTCAAAACAAAATAAACAGAAACAAAATGAAGATTAGAAGTTGAGAAACAAATAAAATATTTTTGGTATTTTTCAAAATTAAAATAATATTTGAATTAAAATAATAAAGAAATGTCAAACTTCAAACTCACTTCAAATCAACTTTGAAAAGTCCAAGTGAATTATCCTAAGTTCAACGAGGTCAAACAAAGTTTGACAAAAAATTTCAGCATTTTTAGAAGTCAGGAACTATTTTTAATCAATTAAAATGCATAAAAAATAACCTAATTGAATTAAAATCTCAAATCAATTAATAAATTGATGAGAATATTTTTCATAGATCTATCATCATTCAAAGAGGTTGGAAAAATATTTTTGTATTTTTTGAATATCAAAAACTATTTAAAATGAATTAAAAATAAGCAGAAAAGAGAAAATTCATAAAATATATCAAATGATAAAATAAAAAATATTAAAAATCATTTTTAGAAACTAGAAATTAAAAAAAGAAAAATTCAATTGGTCTCACATTTTTTGGACTAATAATGAAGGAGATATGAATTTTTTTAATGAAACTGAATTAAAAGAAATAAAAGAAAATTAAAATTAGAAAATAAAAAGGTGGAAAATCATGGAGCGTTGGATGCAGAGCTCATTAATTGAGCTGGCAAATCACATGGCTCACACACGCGCGCCTACCATACATATGAGTCAATGCATCACATGCTGCCAATTAAAAAGTCATAACATTGTGTGGTCATGGTCTGATCTGGAAAATAAAACGCACGACCAAGATCTAATCTGGAGACTCGACGGTGGTGTACACCACCGTCTTCTCCGGCCAGCTTCCGGCGAAGGAAAAATTGCAGAGAAATAAAAGTTCATGAAAAGCCACGATCTAGGTTCCAAACGAAAGTTGGGGTGATGTACATCACCCCTGTGCCAACCAAATCCACTCTAGGTTTCTATATTGAAAGAAATCAGAGGTTGAATTTTATGGAGTTCAATTGAAACTTGTTGGATTTTGAAAATTCAAAGCATAAATCAAATGCCTCTATGGAGAGGACTTCAGACAACACAACAACAGCAAGAAACAAGCAATATATGAGCAGATTCGAAGAAAATAAAGTTTGAAGTGAACCTCTGAATTGCAGAGCTTGAGAGCACGATCACTTGGCCTTGATGCTTGCAGTTTGTTCTATGGATCAAAGTGAGCAAGGCTTAAAAACTTTAGATCTAAAAATCAATCAATGAAATTGAGGTTTAGATCTGAAAAAATTGAGAGAAAATGGTGAGTTCCTTTGAGTGTGGTTGAGGAATGAATCGTGCAGCATGTAAGGCGCCCTTAGGTTACTGAAATGAGAAGCCTTAGCCTTGTATTTATAGCAGAAGCAATGGCTGAAATGCATGAACAAAACATTGCATAGATGGAAAGGGCCTCCATGCATGGGCCTGAACAGGCGCATGGAGGGCCCAATTCCACTTGGATTTGCAAGCTTATGCCAAAGGGAATGAGAATGGACGTGCAGATTGTGTAAGCTGAGCTCATGCAATGCAAATTTAATTGATTTCCAAAAATGCACAAATATGTTCATGCTTTCGAAAATGGTATCTCCAAAAGTGGAACATAACCTTATGTGTAATGGTTGGAAAGCTTTTTGCATGAGGATTAATTGTTATGTTGATCAAAACTTCATTTGCAATTTGGAAATTGGTGAAAATGATCATGAAGTGTAGGGTGCAAAACATGTACATGTGAGATTTTCAACAATGGCCAAACTTTAAGCACTTCTGTTTCAGTGATTCAAGCTCCAAATGACAAAACCTTCAAGATCAACGTTGTAGATATTTTCAAGACAATAAATTTGGACTTAAAGTTTGCATAAATTGGATTTTTGGTGAAGAAGTTATGGGCACTTGAAGTTGGACTTTTTCACATTTCAATGCCTTTGGTACAAAGTGACCTATAATGTTTTGCATTATCACATGTATTCATTTTAGGATTTTGAAATCTTTCTCAACATAACAATTGAATTATACATCTTAAGATTTCCAATTCATTTGATCCCATCTCAAAATCATGAAAAATGAATGAGTTATGTCCTTTGGAAGTCGACCCAAAATTAGGGTTTCAATCAAAATGACCTATAATGCCTTAAAATGGATGATGATCTTCCAAGCTTCAAATAAATTTTTGATGAACATGAAAGTTGTTCATATGGTTCTTAAGAACATTTTTTCTTTTGGGGTAATCTCCATTTTATAAACACATTAAAAGTTAGGTCTCAGTGTACTTCAAAATAGTTAGATGAATTGACTGATCAACTTCTCAAGTCCAAAACTCATATCTTGATGAATTGATGATTGAGGACACTCAAATAAGTTCAAATATGCATGAAATGATGAATGGAAGAACTTCCCTTGATTGTATTTGATCATGGGTTGAGGTTGCTTCATGAGCAAGGCACAGTTGATGAACAGATGAATTAGGGTTTCCTTGGGAAACAAGCCTCAAACCCTTTGGTTTTCTTTGATCAAAATGATGAATTGAGATACTTGGGAGGCATGTTTGATGGATGAGAGCCTTGGGGACCATTTCCATGCTTGCTTTCATCTTCTCTTGACCATATTAATGCACATAGGATCTCCTAGAAGCTTTGGATCTTGTGACTGCTCAAGCTACAAAGAAAAGATGTTAGTGACATATTTTTGTGATTTTTGGTTAGTAAATAAAAATGAGAAAAGAAATAATATACAATTCAAGCATGCTTGGTGATCTCACACCTACTTACAAAAGTTCCCACCCTAGGGTAAGAGCCAAGATGCTTATGATCCTTGAGGCAAGATGCAAATGCAATGTTATGATGCCATGAGGGATCTTACGGTCAAAATTAGGGTCTTATAGCTGGATCATGTGATATTTTCACCTTCCAAATTACTTTCCAAAATTGGCAATTGAGTGATGCATGGGTGCATGGGCGTGTACAAGTCCATGAAATCATTCCATTTGATCCACAGTTGAGTGTGAGTAGGTCTGAAACCAACTTGAAATGAAAGGAAAATGTATATGGAAGCTTGAAGTTTGATCTTTGTCAAATGATGATATCATGTTCAAGCCATGCGCAACCCTAGCAATTCTTGTCCAAAAAGGATGAAATTGGACTTTTTGGAAAGGTTAAATCAAGAGGAACAACTTTCATGTTCAACACTTTTCCATTTGAAGCTTGTATCATGATGAATGTTTAGGTGGAAGTTTGGAAATTTCAACATATAAAAAAAAATTCTAATTGTCAAGCCATATATCTCAATATTCCACCTTGCTTAACTTTTTATGTGAGCTTCAAATGAGAAAAGTGTCTTCATCAAACTTGTATCTATTTAAAAGACCTTCAAAATGGTCACCAATTTCATGTCATTTGGATTTGGGATGATAGAGTTATCTATTTTGACGTTTGGAAAAATCACTTGTTCAATGGTATAGGTCAAAAGTGACCTATAATGTAACCTCATATCACATGCTCATAAAAGTTGAATTAGCTCTCACTACAAACATCAAAGTTGAAGTAGACATCTTGGATTTGATTGTGAAATTTGGGAATTTTTCATCTCATAAAAATTAACCAAGTTATGGCCTTGGGAAGTTGACTTTCAAATTATGGTTTAGACAAAATGACCTATAATGTTTCAACATAAAAAAATGATTTTCCAAGCAAAACTAGCTCTAGGTCTCAACATGAAAGTTGTTTGGAATGTCATTTATAGTAACGTTTCTCTTGGAATCATTTTCATATGGTGAAAATTGTAGGAGATATGGTCTAAGGAGACCCAGTTTTGATCAGATGAATTCATCTGGCCAACCACCATCAACCAACTTGCTAAACTTCAATTATTTTGACTTTCTTGGCTCATGGTAGATCATATATGCATAATATGATGAATTTGGAAGTGTCCCTTGAGAAATTTGATCAATTGGTGAGATAGCTTGTTGGAGAAGTTACTTAAGATACCCAATCAAACTAGGGTTTCTAAGGCAAATCACCTTCAAACTCTTGAAGAAAACTTGATCAAAATAACATGTAGGAATAAATGGAACTAATATATGGTGCTCATTGTAACACCCTTCTACCCAAACGACATATCTATATATATTATCAGAGTACAACATGTAGAAGAGTTTACATTTCATACAACATAACAATTATCGCATCACAACATAAAACAAATTATTTATTTTATTAAAACTTCGCAGCGGACAACAACACAAATACAATAATAATGTTTCAACATTATCTCAACAAACATCTCAACATCTAATCAACATAAACAACGTAAATAATAATCAACTATCTATCGAACCCCATAACCCCGGTGTCACATGACCAGAGCATTTGACTCGACTCTGTAGAATAACTCTACACTTATTCTTCAAACCTCAACAATAGCTACTCCGCTTTATCTGCACATTGCTCATCATAGATGAACATAAACACATGCAGAAGGGGTGAGAATTACATTATTAAATAATAATATAACGACAGAAATATAAACACAAATATATATTTCACATACGCCAACACAACTCATCATCATCATCAAAATCAACAAAATCATGAACATCAACAAAACAACACATCAAATGCAATGCATACACCCATGCATGACTCAACACGACTCGGTATACCCATTTTATGACCCACTACAGGATCACCACTCCCAGATTCATCACCATAGAATCCGAGTTCCCCGCAAGGAACCAAGCCTCTCAACAAGCCCGGAGTCAACAACATCATTGGAACTCAGTCCGTTCATCACTAGGCATCGGCCTTTCATGAATGCATGCACATCAAACATGCATCATAATCAACATAGCAACAACATCATCATATAGTCATGTGATCATCATCATTAATAACATGACAACAACTCAACAAAACAACCACAACATCATAACGATATCACATCGTCACATAATACATTCATAACTAACACGTAAATTCAACATTTCATCATCATAAACACCTCATACACAATCATACAATCGCTATTAATTGTTTATAATACAACTACAGCGACTTACTAAGAGTCTCGCAACTCAACGTACTCAGAACCCACCAACATTAGCTTCTGCATTCCTCCAGTTCGCGCCGCCAACATAGGGACGCGCCGCGAACTCTTCCAATACAACACAGTTCGCGCCGCGAACGAAGGATCGCGTCGCGAACAACTTAATTCACTTCAGTACGCGCCGCGAAGCAGGGTTCGCGTCGCGAACAATGAATTACAGAACTCCTCTAAATCCTGCCCAGTTCGCGCCGCGAACTGGGCTTCGCGCCGCGAATCGCGCGCGGGCAGAACCCTCTGCTGCAGAAATCAGCGTAGCTTTGCTTCTCTACTCGCCATAATTCGTACCCCACAGCTAATAACCCAAAATCAACATTTAACAGACATATATACACAACATACTTCGATTACAGTGCATATAACACAACAAAACTCACAAATTGGAGAATTTCCCATCAAAACCCCAACTTTCCCAATCCCCCTAAAATCCCCAAAATCCATCAATAATCCAACAGATATCATGAAATTGCTCGCATATTATCGTTTAATAAGGTTCAGACCCCTTACCTCTTTGGATTGAAGGAAGCTCTGAGCAATCTTTGGCCTTTTCCTCTTCCTTCTCTTTCTCTTCAGCTTTTTCCCTTTTTCCACTTTCACGATGCTTTCGCTCTTTCACGTAACACTTTTCTGTTCCCAACAATCAGACTCTTTCTCTTACTTCCCACTTATATATTTTCCAAAATAATAATAATAATAATCCAATAATATTTCCAATTAATTAATTAAATTAATAAATATTATATTAATTCAAATTAAATAATTAGCCTTATTTTATCGGGGTGTTACAACTCTCCCCCACTAACAGAGTTTTCGTCCTCGAAAACATACCTCAAGCAAATAGAGCCGGATACGACTCCTTCATCTGATCTTCACGCTCCCAAGTCAAGCTCTTACCCGCTGGACCTCCCCAAACAACTTTCACTAGCGCAATCTTCTTACCTCTCAGGGTCTTCTCTTCTCGGTCATCTATCCGAATTGGCAATACCTCAACGGTCAAATTATCCCTCACCTGGATATCATCCAACTGAACAACATGCGAAGGATCCGCAATATACCTTCTCAACTGAGATACATGAAACACATCATGCAGATTAGAAAGCGACGGCGGTAAAGCTATCCGATACGCCACTTCCCCAACCCTCTTCAAAATCTGATACGGACCCACAAACCTCGGAGTAAGCTTTTTAGACTTTAAAGCTCTGCCCACACCTGTCGTCGGAGTAACTCTCAAGAACACATGATCTCCCTCTTGGAATTCAAGTGCCTTTCTCCGGTTATCATGATAACTCTTCTGACGACTCTGAGAAATCTTCATTTTCTCCTGAATCATCTTAACCCTTTCAGTCGTCTGCTGCACAATCTCAGGTCCGAGTACAACACTCTCACCTGATTCATACCAACACAATGGAGTTCTACACCTCCTACCATACAATGCTTCATATGGAGCCATACCGATACTAGCATGAAAACTATTATTATAAGTAAACTCCACCAACGGCAAATAACTATCCCAAGAACCACTCTGCTCCAACACACAAGCTCTCAACAAATCCTCCAAGGATTGGATAGTTCTCTCAGTCTGACCATCAGTCTGAGGATGATAAGCTGAACTCAACCTCAACTTAGTCCCCAACGCTTTCTGCAAACTTTCCCAAAATCTAGAAGTAAATCTGGGATCTCTATCAGACACAATACTGGATGGAATACCATGCAGCCTCACTATCTCCTCAATATACAACTCTGCCAACTTCTCTAAAGAGTGATTAATCTTCATCGGCAAGAAATGCGCCGACTTAGTCAATCGATCCACAATCACCCAAATAGAATCATTACCTTCACCGTCCTCGGCAATCCCGTCACAAAATCCATGGAAATGCTATCCCACTTCCATTCAGGGATCTTCAAAGGTTGCATCATACCTGCCGGTTTCTGATGTTCAATCTTTGACTTCTGACAAGTCAAACAGGCATACACAAACTTAGCAACATCTCTTTTCATACCAGCCCACCAAAACAACTTCTTCAAATCTTGATACATTTTAGTTGCACCTGGATGGATGCTCAATCCACTCCTATGGCCCTCTTCAAGAATACTCTTTTTCAATTCAGACACCTCAGGAACACAAACTCTACCTTTAAATCGCAGGATGCCATTCTCATCAATCTCAAAATTACCACCATTACCCTGGTTAACCATAGTAATATGATCAACTAGAGCGACATCAACTTGCTGACCATTCCGAATATCTTCCAGAATTCCACTAGTCAACTTCAGCATACCCAACTTTACACTATCGGCGGAAACTTCACAACCCAAACTCATATCACGGAACTGTTCAATTAACTCAAGTTCCCGAACCATCATCATAGACATATGTAGAGACCTTCTACTCAGCGCATCTGCAACTACATTAGCCTTACCGGGATGATAACTCAATTCAAAGTCAAAATCCTTCAGTAATTCTAACCACCTCCTCTGCCTCATATTTAACTCTTTCTGATCAAACAGATACTTCAGACTCTTGTGATCACTGAACACTTCGAATCTGGAACCATACAGATAATGCCTCCACATTTTCAACACAAATACAACAGCTGCAAGTTCTAGATCATGCGTGGGATAATTCCTCTCATGAACTTTCAACTGTCTAGAAGCATAAGCTACAACTTTACCGTTCTGCATCAAAACACCACCAAGACCCATCAAAGAAGCATCACAATAAACAACGAAGGGCTCACCAGGATTAGGCAAGATCAACACTGGAGCACTGGTCAACCGCTTCTTCAACTCAACAAAACTCGCTTCACAAGCTGCATCCCACACATACACCTGACCCTTCTTAGTCAACTGCGTCAACGGCAATGCCAACTTAGAGAAGCCCTCAATAAATCTGCGATAATAACCAGCTAACCCCAGAAAACTGCGTATCTCAGTAGCAGACTTCGGAGTCTCCCACTGTAATACAGCAACAACTTTAGCAGGATCAACCGAAATCCCACCGCTCGAAATCACATGGCCAAGGAAACTCACTTCCTTCAACCAGAACTCACATTTAGATAACTTTGCATATAATTTCTTTTCTCTTAACACCTGCAAAACAATTCTCAGATGTCCTGCATGCTCTTCTTCCGTCTTAGAATATATCAATATATCATCTATGAACACCACAACAAAATTATCAAGGTACGGATGAAATATACGATTCATATATTCCATAAACACACCTGGAGCATTAGACACACCGAACGGCATCACAGTGTATTCATAATGACCATACCTCGTACGGAAAGCAGTCTTCGCAATATCATCCGACTTCACTCGGATCTGATGATAACCCGACCGCAAATCAATCTTACTGAAAACATGAGCTCCAACTAACTGATCCATCAAATCATCAATCCTCGGCAATGGATACCGATTCTTGATAGTCACCTTATTCAACTGCCGATAATCGACACACAACCTCATCGTACCTTCTTTCTTCTTCACTAACAATACTGGTACACCCCAAGGAGAAACACTTGGACGCACAAACTTCTTCTCAAGCAATTCTTCAAGTTGCTTCTTCAATTCAACTAATTCAGTTGCCGACATTCTATAAGGAGACATCGACACTGGACTCGTACCTGGTACTAAGTCAATGGCAAATTCGACTTCCCGTTCTGGAGGTAATTCCCTTACATCCTCCGGAAACACATCTTGAAATTCACAGACAACAGGCAACTCTACACTCACCACTTTCTTATCCGCTTGCAGAGATGCAAATAAAGCGAATATCTGAGCTTCATCTTTCACAAATTCCCCCACCTGCCTAGCAGATAGAAATCTTGCCTCATCATTCTCACCAACTTCCGAAAACCGCACCGTCTTACTATAGCAGTTGATAAACACGCCATAGAATCCTAGCCAATTCATTCCCAGAATAATATCAATTTGGTGCAAGGGTAAGCACACCAAATCAACCACGAACTCTCTCTCAAAGATCGTCAAATGACAACCTCGACAGACAACCGAAGTCTTCACAGAACCATTAGCAGGAGTATCTATCACCATACTTCCGCCTAGGGACGACATAATCACACCAATCCTAGTCGCACACTCGTACGAAATAAACGAATGAGTAGCACCAGTGTCAACAATAGCAAGCAGTTCAACATTATTAATCAAGCAAGTACCTTTAATCAGATTATCTTCTTTAGGAGTTTCAGCCCCACTCAGAGCAAACACCCTACCAGTAGTGTGAGCTGCAGTAGCCGCCTTCTTCGGTTTCGAGCACTGCGAACTGATATGGCCTTTCTCACCACAATTAAAACATGTCGGACCAGCATCCTTACATTCCGTAACTCTATGACCAGCCTGACCGCATCGGAAACATCTCAGCACTTTCTTGGTACAGCTATCAGCACGGTGGCCTGGCTCGCCACACTTGAAACATTTACCAGCTATGGGAGATCCTCCCCCACTTGGCTTCTTCTCATCTACCACTTTCTGCTTACCTTTACCATTCGGAGATGCATAAGGACTACCACGATCCTTATTCTTCTTCTCACTAAGACTCTTGTAGTGAGCAGTCCTAGCCTTGCTATCTTCATCAAATATCCTGCACTTATTAACCAGTGTAGGAAACCTACGAATCTCCTGGTAACCAATGCCTTGTTTGATCTCGGGACGCAACCCGTTCTCAAACTTGACACACTTGGATTCCTCAGCATCAGCATTATTATAATGAGGACAATACTGCACCAGCTCTTCAAACTTCGATGCGTAATCAGCAACAGACATGTTACCCTGCTTCAGTTCTAGAAATTCCATCTCCTTCTTACATCGCACATCAGCAGGAAAATATTTCTCCAGAAAGGCCGTCTTGAACCTTTCCCAAGTCATCTCAGCACCTGGTACTTCAATTCTCTGGCGAGTGTTATCCCACCAGTTTTCAGCCTCTTCAGATAACATATGCGTACCAAACTGCACCTTCTGTGCTTCAGTACACGTCATCACCCGGAAAATCTTCTCAATTTCCTTCAGCCAAATCTGAGCACCATCTGGATCATAGCGCCCTTTGAATGTAGGAGGGTTATTCTTCAGAAACCTTCCCAAATTCTTAAACTCGTCGACCGGCGGATTCTGCTGCGCCTGCATAGCCTGCGCCATAGCAGTCAAGGCCTCAGCAATCACACGGTCGTTTTCTCCAGCCATACTCTGCACAACACAACCACAACCGTTAAATATCGACAGTGTCATTTACACTAATCGACCAACAGGGAAAACCTCACATTATGACTCGACTGGACTGACCATGCTCTGATACCACTAATGTAACACCCTTCTACCCAAACGACATATCTATATATATTATCAGAGTACAACATGTAGAAGAGTTTACATTTCATACAACATAACAATTATCGCATCACAACATAAAATAAATTATTTATTTTATTAAAACTTCGCAGCGGACAACAACACAAATACAATAATAATGTTTCAACATTATCTCAACAAACATCTCAACATCTAATCAACATAAACAACGTAAATAATAATCAACTATCTATCGAACCCCATAACCCCGGTGTCACATGACCAGAGCATTTGACTCGACTCTGTAGAATAACTCTACACTTATTCTTCAAACCTCAACAATAGCTACTCCGCTTTATCTGCACATTGCTCATCATAGATGAACATAAACACATGCAGAAGGGGTGAGAATTACATTATTAAATAATAATATAACGACAGAAATATAACACAAATATATATTTCACATACGCCAACACAACTCATCATCATCATCAAATCAACAAAATCATGAACATCAACAAAACAACACATCAAATGCAATGCATACACCCATGCATGACTCAACACGACTCGGTATACCCATTTTATGACCCACTACAGGATCACCACTCCCAGATTCATCACCATAGAATCCGAGTTCCCCGCAAGGAACCAAGCCTCTCAACAAGCCCGGAGTCAACAACATCATTGGAACTCAGTCCGTTCATCACTAGGCATCGGCCTTTCATGAATGCATGCACATCAAACATGCATCATAATCAACATAGCAACAACATCATCATATAGTCATGTGATCATCATCATTAATAACATGACAACAACTCAACAAAACAACCACAACATCATAACGATATCACATCGTCACATAATACATTCATAACTAACACGTAAATTCAACATTTCATCATCATAAACACCTCATACACAATCATACAATCGCTATTAATTGTTTAATACAAACTACAGCGACTTACTAAGAGTCTCGCAACTCAACGTACTCAGAACCCACCAACATTAGCTTCTGCATTCCTCCAGTTCGCGCCGCCAACATAGGGACGCGCCGCGAACTCTTCCAATACAACACAGTTCGCGCCGCGAACGAAGGATCGCGTCGCGAACAACTTAATTCACTTCAGTACGCGCCGCGAAGCAGGGTTCGCGTCGCGAACAATGAATTACAGAACTCCTCTAAATCCTGCCCAGTTCGCGCCGCGAACTGGGCTTCGCGCCGCGAATCGCGCGCGGGCAGAACCCTCTGCTGCAGAAATCAGCGCAGCTTTGCTTCTCTACTCGCCATAATTCGTACCCCACAGCTAATAACCCAAAATCAACATTTAACAGACATATATACACAACATACTTCGATTACAGTGCATATAACACAACAAAACTCACAAATTGGAGAATTTCCCATCAAAACCCCAACTTTCCCAATCCCCCTAAAATCCCCAAAATCCATCAATAATCCAACAGATATCATGAAATTGCTCGCATATTATCGTTTAATAAGGTTCAGACCCCTTACCTCTTTGGATTGAAGGAAGCTCTGAGCAATCTTTGGCCTTTTCCTCTTCCTTCTCTTTCTCTTCAGCTTTTTCCCTTTTCCACTTTCACGATGCTTTCGCTCTTTCACGTAACACTTTTCTGTTCCCAACAATCAGACTCTTTCTCTTACTTCCCACTTATATATTTTCCAAAATAATAATAATAATAATCCAATAATATTTCCAATTAATTAATTAAATTAATAAATATTATATTAATTCAAATTAAATAATTAGCCTTATTTTATCGGGGTGTTACAACTCTCCCCCACTAACAGAGTTTTCGTCCTCGAAAACATACCTCAAGCAAATAGAGCCGGATACGACTCCTTCATCTGATCTTCACGCTCCCAAGTCAAGCTCTTACCCGCTGGACCTCCCCAAACAACTTTCACTAGCGCAATCTTCTTACCTCTCAGGGTCTTCTCTTCTCGGTCATCTATCCGAATTGGCAATACCTCAACGGTCAAATTATCCCTCACCTGGATATCATCCAACTGAACAACATGCGAAGGATCCGCAATATACCTTCTCAACTGAGATACATGAAACACATCATGCAGATTAGAAAGCGACGGCGGTAAAGCTATCCGATACGCCACTTCCCCAACCCTCTTCAAAATCTGATACGGACCCACAAACCTCGGAGTAAGCTTTTTAGACTTTAAAGCTCTGCCCACACCTGTCGTCGGAGTAACTCTCAAGAACACATGATCTCCCTCTTGGAATTCAAGTGCCTTTCTCCGGTTATCATGATAACTCTTCTGACGACTCTGAGAAATCTTCATTTTCTCCTGAATCATCTTAACCCTTTCAGTCGTCTGCTGCACAATCTCAGGTCCGAGTACAACACTCTCACCTGATTCATACCAACACAATGGAGTTCTACACCTCCTACCATACAATGCTTCATATGGAGCCATACCGATACTAGCATGAAAACTATTATTATAAGTAAACTCCACCAACGGCAAATAACTATCCCAAGAACCACTCTGCTCCAACACACAAGCTCTCAACAAATCCTCCAAGGATTGGATAGTTCTCTCAGTCTGACCATCAGTCTGAGGATGATAAGCTGAACTCAACCTCAACTTAGTCCCCAACGCTTTCTGCAAACTTTCCCAAAATCTAGAAGTAAATCTGGGATCTCTATCAGACACAATACTGGATGGAATACCATGCAGCCTCACTATCTCCTCAATATACAACTCTGCCAACTTCTCTAAAGAGTGATTAATCTTCATCGGCAAGAAATGCGCCGACTTAGTCAATCGATCCACAATCACCCAAATAGAATCATTACCCTTCACCGTCCTCGGCAATCCCGTCACAAAATCCATGGAAATGCTATCCCACTTCCATTTAGGGATCTTCAAAGGTTGCATCATACCTGCCGGTTTCTGATGTTCAATCTTTGACTTCTGACAAGTCAAACAGGCATACACAAACTTAGCAACATCTCTTTTCATACCAGCCCACCAAAACAACTTCTTCAAATCTTGATACATTTTAGTTGCACCTGGATGGATGCTCAATCCACTCCTATGGCCCTCTTCAAGAATACTCTTTTTCAATTCAGACACCTCAGGAACACAAACTCTACCTTTAAATCGCAGGATGCCATTCTCATCAATCTCAAAATTACCACCATTACCCTGGTTAACCATAGTAATATGATCAACTAGAGCGACATCAACTTGCTGACCATTCCGAATATCTTCCAGAATTCCACTAGTCAACTTCAGCATACCCAACTTTACACTATCGGCGGAAACTTCACAACCCAAACTCATATCACGGAACTGTTCAATTAACTCAAGTTCCCGAACCATCATCATAGACATATGTAGAGACCTTCTACTCAGCGCATCTGCAACTACATTAGCCTTACCGGGATGATAACTCAATTCAAAGTCAAAATCCTTCAGTAATTCTAACCACCTCCTCTGCCTCATATTTAACTCTTTCTGATCAAACAGATACTTCAGACTCTTGTGATCACTGAACACTTCGAATCTGGAACCATACAGATAATGCCTCCACATTTTCAACACAAATACAACAGCTGCAAGTTCTAGATCATGCGTGGGATAATTCCTCTCATGAACTTTCAACTGTCTAGAAGCATAAGCTACAACTTTACCGTTCTGCATCAAAACACCACCAAGACCCATCAAAGAAGCATCACAATAAACAACGAAGGGCTCACCAGGATTAGGCAAGATCAACACTGGAGCACTGGTCAACCGCTTCTTCAACTCAACAAAACTCGCTTCACAAGCTGCATCCCACACATACACCTGACCCTTCTTAGTCAACTGCGTCAACGGCAATGCCAACTTAGAGAAGCCCTCAATAAATCTGCGATAATAACCAGCTAACCCCAGAAAACTGCGTATCTCAGTAGCAGACTTCGGAGTCTCCCACTGTAATACAGCAACAACTTTAGCAGGATCAACCGAAATCCCACCGCTCGAAATCACATGGCCAAGGAAACTCACTTCCTTCAACCAGAACTCACATTTAGATAACTTTGCATATAATTTCTTTTCTCTTAACACCTGCAAAACAATTCTCAGATGTCCTGCATGCTCTTCTTCCGTCTTAGAATATATCAATATATCATCTATGAACACCACAACAAAATTATCAAGGTACGGATGAAATATACGATTCATATATTCCATAAACACACCTGGAGCATTAGACACACCGAACGGCATCACAGTGTATTCATAATGACCATACCTCGTACGGAAAGCAGTCTTCGCAATATCATCCGACTTCACTCGGATCTGATGATAACCCGACCGCAAATCAATCTTACTGAAAACATGAGCTCCAACTAACTGATCCATCAAATCATCAATCCTCGGCAATGGATACCGATTCTTGATAGTCACCTTATTCAACTGCCGATAATCGACACACAACCTCATCGTACCTTCTTTCTTCTTCACTAACAATACTGGTACACCCCAAGGAGAAACACTTGGACGCACAAACTTCTTCTCAAGCAATTCTTCAAGTTGCTTCTTCAATTCAACTAATTCAGTTGCCGACATTCTATAAGGAGACATCGACACTGGACTCGTACCTGGTACTAAGTCAATGGCAAATTCGACTTCCCGTTCTGGAGGTAATTCCCTTACATCCTCCGGAAACACATCTTGAAATTCACAGACAACAGGCAACTCTACACTCACCACTTTCTTATCCGCTTGCAGAGATGCAAATAAAGCGAATATCTGAGCTTCATCTTTCACAAATTCCCCCACCTGCCTAGCAGATAGAAATCTTGCCTCATCATTCTCACCAACTTCCGAAAACCGCACCGTCTTACTATAGCAGTTGATAAACACGCCATAGAATCCTAGCCAATTCATTCCCAGAATAATATCAATTTGGTGCAAGGGTAAGCACACCAAATCAACCACGAACTCTCTCTCAAAGATCGTCAAATGACAACCTCGACAGACAACCGAAGTCTTCACAGAACCATTAGCAGGAGTATCTATCACCATACTTCCGCCTAGGGACGACATAATCACACCAATCCTAGTCGCACACTCGTACGAAATAAACGAATGAGTAGCACCAGTGTCAACAATAGCAAGCAGTTCAACATTATTAATCAAGCAAGTACCTTTAATCAGATTATCTTCTTTAGGAGTTTCAGCCCCACTCAGAGCAAACACCCTACCAGTAGTGTGAGCTGCAGTAGCCGCCTTCTTCGGTTTCGAGCACTGCGAACTGATATGGCCTTTCTCACCACAATTAAAACATGTCGGACCAGCATCCTTACATTCCGTAACTCTATGACCAGCCTGACCGCATCGGAAACATCTCAGCACTTTCTTGGTACAGCTATCAGCACGGTGGCCTGGCTCGCCACACTTGAAACATTTACCAGCTATGGGAGATCCTCCCCCACTTGGCTTCTTCTCATCTACCACTTTCTGCTTACCTTTACCATTCGGAGATGCATAAGGACTACCACGATCCTTATTCTTCTTCTCACTAAGACTCTTGTAGTGAGCAGTCCTAGCCTTGCTATCTTCATCAAATATCCTGCACTTATTAACCAGTGTAGGAAACCTACGAATCTCCTGGTAACCAATGCCTTGTTTGATCTCGGGACGCAACCCGTTCTCAAACTTGACACACTTGGATTCCTCAGCATCAGCATTATTATAATGAGGACAATACTGCACCAGCTCTTCAAACTTCGATGCGTAATCAGCAACAGACATGTTACCCTGCTTCAGTTCTAGAAATTCCATCTCCTTCTTACATCGCACATCAGCAGGAAAATATTTCTCCAGAAAGGCCGTCTTGAACCTTTCCCAAGTCATCTCAGCACCTGGTACTTCAATTCTCTGGCGAGTGTTATCCCACCAGTTTTCAGCCTCTTCAGATAACATATGCGTACCAAACTGCACCTTCTGTGCTTCAGTACACGTCATCACCCGGAAAATCTTCTCAATTTCCTTCAGCCAAATCTGAGCACCATCTGGATCATAGCGCCCTTTGAATGTAGGAGGGTTATTCTTCAGAAACCTTCCCAAATTCTTAAACTCGTCGACCGGCGGATTCTGCTGCGCCTGCATAGCCTGCGCCATAGCAGTCAAGGCCTCAGCAATCACACGGTCGTTTTCTCCAGCCATACTCTGCACAACACAACCACAACCGTTAAATATCGACAGTGTCATTTACACTAATCGACCAACAGGGAAAACCTCACATTATGACTCGACTGGACTGACCATGCTCTGATACCACTAATGTAACACCCTTCTACCCAAACGACATATCTATATATATTATCAGAGTACAACATGTAGAAGAGTTTACATTTCATACAACATAACAATTATCGCATCACAACATAAAACAAATTATTTATTTTATTAAAACTTCGCAGCGGACAACAACACAAATACAATAATAATGTTTCAACATTATCTCAACAAACATCTCAACATCTAATCAACATAAACAACGTAAATAATAATCAACTATCTATCGAACCCCATAACCCCGGTGTCACATGACCAGAGCATTTGACTCGACTCTGTAGAATAACTCTACACTTATTCTTCAAACCTCAACAATAGCTACTCCGCTTTATCTGCACATTGCTCATCATAGATGAACATAAACACATGCAGAAGGGGTGAGAATTACATTATTAAATAATAATATAACGACAGAAATATAAACACAAATATATATTTCACATACGCCAACACAACTCATCATCATCATCAAAATCAACAAAATCATGAACATCAACAAAACAACACATCAAATGCAATGCATACACCCATGCATGACTCAACACGACTCGGTATACCCATTTTGTGACCCACTACAGAATCACCACTCCCAGATTCATCACCATAGAATCCGAGTTCCCCGCAAGGAACCAAGCCTCTCAACAAGCCCGGAGTCAACAACATCATTGGAACTCAGTCCGTTCATCACTAGGCATCGGCCTTTCATGAATGCATGCACATCAAACATGCATCATAATCAACATAGCAACAACATCATCATATAGTCATGTGATCATCATCATTAATAACATGACAACAACTCAACAAAACAACCACAACATCATAACGATATCACATCGTCACATAATACATTCATAACTAACACGTAAATTCAACATTTCATCATCATAAACACCTCATACACAATCATACAATCGCTATTAATTGTTTATAATACAACTACAGCGACTTACTAAGAGTCTCGCAACTCAACGTACTCAGAACCCACCAACATTAGCTTCTGCATTCCTCCAGTTCGCGCCGCCAACATAGGGACGCGCCGCGAACTCTTCCAATACAACACAGTTCGCGCCGCGAACGAAGGATCGCGTCGCGAACAACTTAATTCACTTCAGTACGCGCCGCGAAGCAGGGTTCGCGTCGCGAACAATGAATTACAGAACTCCTCTAAATCCTGCCCAGTTCGCGCCGCGAACTGGGCTTCGCGCCGCGAATCGCGCGCGGGCAGAACCCTCTGCTGCAGAAATCAGCACAGCTTTGCTTCTCTACTCGCCATAATTCGTACCCCACAGCTAATAACCCAAAATCAACATTTAACAGACATATATACACAACATACTTCGATTACAGTGCATATAACACAACAAAACTCACAAATTGGAGAATTTCCCATCAAAACCCCAACTTTCCCAATCCCCCTAAAATCCCCAAAATCCATCAATAATCCAACAGATATCATGAAATTGCTCGCATATTATCGTTTAATAAGGTTCAGACCCCTTACCTCTTTGGATTGAAGGAAGCTCTGAGCAATCTTTGGCCTTTTCCTCTTCCTTCTCTTTCTCTTCAGCTTTTTCCCTTTTTCCACTTTCACGATGCTTTCGCTCTTTCACGTAACACTTTTCTGTTCCCAACAATCAGACTCTTTCTCTTACTTCCCACTTATATATTTTCCAAAATAATAATAATAATAATCCAATAATATTTCCAATTAATTAATTAAATTAATAAATATTATATTAATTCAAATTAAATAATTAGCCTTATTTTATCGGGGTGTTACACTCATAACCATTCTTGGATCAATCATAGTTGTGCTCTTTGTCATGAGGGCCTTAAACCCTAAATATGAACTTGATGAATCAATGGAGATCATGCCCTACCTACAAAAGAGTTAGGCAAATGCAGAGACATATTTTTGATATTTTGATTAGTAAAATGATAATATACAAGTATGATACAATCACAAAGTGCTTGGTGATCTCTCCCAAAACAAACCCAATGAGAGATGGGTAAGGAGGATGCCAAGGTATGATCCCAATGTTAATGCTTATGATGAAATTGCATGAGGGATCTTAGGGTCAAAATTGGGGTCTTACACAGCTTTTGTGATCTATGTCTATAAATCCCGATTCATAATATATAGGCTGCTTCACTCAGGTCCTTCATAGAAAAGAATTTCCCCAACCAAAACTTTTCTTCTTGTAGGGTAGGGACATCGTTTCCAATGAGTTATATGTCATCTACATATAATACCAGGAAGACAATCATGTTCCCACTAACCTTATTGTAGACACAAGACTCATCTTCATTCTTGATGAATCCGTATTGTTTTACTATTTCATCAAAATGAAGATTACACCTTCTAGAAGCTTGCTTCAATCCATAGATTGATCTTTGTAACTTATGTATCTTTCGGGTTTCTTCTGGTATGTCAAATCCTTCAGGCTTGTGTCATGTACACATCCTCAAGAAGATTCCCATTAAAGAAAGCAGTTTTGACATCCATTTTCCATATTTCATAATCATGATATGCAGCGATAGCAAGTAAAATCCGAACAGATTTAAGCATTGCAACTCGTGAAAAGGTTTCATCATACTCAACCCCATGAATTTGTTTATATCCTTTTGCAACCAGTCTTGCCTTATAGGTATGTACCTTACCATCCATGTCAGTCTTCTTTTTGAAGACCCACTTGCACCTGGTTTGTGTACATGGCCTCTTGGTAGGTCACGGGCTCATCATGATCCATGAGTAATACATCACCTTGATCAGTTATGAGATATCCATATCTCTCAGGTAGGTGACATATCCTACTTCACCTATGTCGGTCTTGTTCTACTTGAGCAGGTTGCTCTTCCATAACTACTTTTGTTTCCTGCTCTAATTCCTCCATAGGTGTATCAATGCTTTGTGATTCTTGAATTTCTTCAAGCTCTACTTTCCTCCCACTAATTCCTTTGGAAATAAAATCCTTTTCTAGGAAAACTCTAGTTCGAGCGACAAACATTTTACCCTCAGAAGAATTGTAGAAGTAATACCCTCTTGTTTCTTTAAGATATCCCACAAATAAGCATTTGACATATTTGGGCTCAAGCTTAGTTGAAATTTGTCATTTCACATAAACTTCACAACCCTAAATCTTCATGTAAGACATATGTGGTTTCTTACCACTCCATATTTCATATGGTGTCTTCTCAACCTTTTTGGATGGAACACGGTTAAGTGTGTAAGCTGTTGTCAACAGTGCATGTCCCCAAAAGGAGTTTGGAAGATCGGCGTGACTCATAATGGATTGGACCATGTCTAACAAGGTTCAATTTCTTCTCTCAGATACACCGTTCCATTGGGTTGTTCCAGGAGGAGTAAGTTGGGATAGGATCCCACACTCTTTCAGATGGTCATCAAACTCTAGGCTTAAATACTCACCATCCCGATCTGATCGAAGAGTTTTAATATTCTTACCTAGTTGGTTTTGTACTTCATTCTTGAATTCCTTGAAATTTTCAAAGGACTCTGATTTGTGTTTCATGAAATACACATAACCATATCTACTGAAATCATCAGTAAATGTGATGAAGTACTGAAGACCTCCTCTGGCTGGTATGTTCAGTGGTCCACATACATCAATATGTATGAGGGCCAAAAGATCATTAGCTCTTTCACCTTTTCCTGTGAATGGAGACTTTGCCATCTTTCCAATTAAACAAGATCTGCATGTCTCATATGATTCATAATCAAAAGAGTCCAAGAGTCCATCTTTATGGAGTTTGGAAATGTGTTTCTCATTTATGTGGCCTAATCGATAATGCCAAAGGTAAGTTGGATTTAACTCATTAGGTTTCATCCTTTTAGTATTAGTGTTATAAATAGGCATTTCAAGATCAATGACATATATTCCATTGATCATTCAAATAAATGGAGCAACAATTGTTCTTTATTATAAATGAAAAACCAAACTTGTCCAAACAAGAAACGAAAATAATATTCCTGCTAATTGCAGGTACATAATAACAGTTCTCTAACTGAATTATTAAACCACTAGGTAGAGTCAATACATAAGTTCCTACGGCTAAAGCAGCAACCTTTGCTCCATTACCAACTCGTAGCACTACGCCAAACAAGACCTTAGACAGCGCTTTTTTTAGCCTTAGACAGCGCTTTAAAGCGCTGTCTAAGCCTCCGCTGCTAAAGGTTTAGACAGCGCTTGTTTAAATCTTAAAAGCGTTGTCTAAGCCCCCCCCCCCTTAGACAGCGCTTTGGCCAAAAGCGCTTTCTAAGACCCTCCTATTTTAATTTTTTTAGGTATACCTTAGACAGCGCTTTTGGCAAAAGCGCTGTCTAAAGGGGGGGGCTTACACAGCGCTTTACAAAAAGCGCTGTCTAAGCCCCCCCTATTTTAATTTTTTTAGGTATACCTTAGACAGCGCTTTAGGCAAAAGCGCTGTCTAAAGGGGGGGCTTAGACAGCGCTTTTCAGAAAGCGCTGTCTAAGCCCCCCCCCTTAGACAGCGCTTTTGCCTGAAGCGCTTTCTAATCCCCCCTTAGACAGCGCTTTTTACAAAAGCGCTGTCTAATGTATACGAAAATTTTTGAAGCTTTTGTTTTAAACCACATTTTTTCCAGGTTTATAAACCAGAATTTCTACCTGTTTTCAACCAGATTTTGACAGACAGTTATCACATTTTATACATGCCATTTTGGCCTTTTTTCTACCAATTTTTGGCTAACAAATATAAAAGCGTGTGGTGGAAGTCAGAAAGATCAATAAGTCACGTAAATGTGTCAATTAAAATGAAATTGTGGGAGTAGATTTTAATGCAAAACTCATTAAACTCTATGACAATTGTTACACAAATTTCTATTAAAAAAATTATTTTACAATAATCTAAATAAGTTAATCAAAACCAAATCACTAAAATACAGCCTAATAGCCTAATTATAGAATGTATCATAAACAATAGAGATTCAAAGCAATTCTTAATAGGATTATAAGGTATGTCAGATGCTTCAGAGGCTTGATGCTGACAAATTATCTCCACCATTGCTGCCATCACATGTTTGGATGCCAGTTCCTGCAAAGGAGCAGCTGTCCTGACTGTTTAACGAACTTGAGAATGCAACAAGTACCATATGTGCCTTTGTTTCAACCTATGTCCAAGAATGACATACAAAAAGGTAAGTGCAATGAATGAAACATGCCAACAATGCAGTTTACTAGTATTTACCTTATGTACGGCATGGAAACCAAGTGCCCCAGCCACTAATAGATGGAGTCCAGCTGCCATCTCAGCTGACTCAAAATGTTACAGTAAGGCACTTCATCAAAGTTAACCATCATTTCAAGTTACAACACTCAAGTAAACATTTACTATAAAAATAATTTTCTTGTATCATCAAAAGCATAGTTATGTTCAAATATCAAAGTCCATCATGCTTCCAACATGTACTCGTACACTTCAAAGGTAATCCTCACAACTGGATAGGAAATACAGATTGGAAACATCATTTCTAATTAGTATTCTTGGTGAGAAGCAAGAAGCAAATGCATGTGATTAAACTTAGCAAACACAGGTCGTGCTTAACCTTGTATTTGACAACTACTTTTTGCTTAATATAAGTAAATGTAAGAGGGAGAAGATATGACAATTTATGTAATTCAAGCCCAAAAACCATGGAAAGAAAAACACAACTTTTTCCCTAACCAACTCTCCTTTCTTTCCTCAGGGAATTATTTTAGTTGGTTTCGATTCCGGTCTCTCACTTAATTATGTAACAGATTAGTAAATCCTAAAAAAGGATTCACCTACAACATGGCTACGTAAAGCAGTTGGAACAGACAAAGGAACCAGAAAAAGTAACCTCACAATTTTTTTACTGTACAAATATTGTCATTTGTATGTTGCTAATATCCAGGCAAAACTAACAAATATTGTCATTTGTTTAGTTAAATATATTAATAAAACGGTCGGTGACAAAGAAAAACGAATCTGTACTATATTTTGTGTTTGCTTACCCCTGTCTCTTCCTTCAATTCTCTAATTACAGCATCACAAATATCTTCACCCTGCAAATAGAATTAAAACATGTCAAAACTCAAAAGATTGAATTTCCATTTTCATAATTTGATCAATAATCATTTCGACGTATACTTCATTCACAGCTCCTGTAGGCATCTTCCATACACCTGTGCCTCCAAATCTACCACTGGTTTCCTGAACCACAAGCACCTATCAAATGAAACAAAACCATTCAAACAGTATTACAAACAAGAAACAGTATAATAACCACAAAATGATGTGTGAAAGATCACCTCTCTCTTGTTATTGACAACAAAAGCACCAACGCCGACACGGTGTGACGCGTTTGCAGGAATGCTATCAGGGGTATCAGGGATCCAATATACAAGCATCAAGTAATCCGACTCGGCATGATGGTACCTAAATCCAGCCTGCAATACAGTAAAAACAGTCGTTCGGATTCGCAATCAATCCGTTCCTAAGCTAGTTGCTGCTGTAAAACATGTAAAACATAAATGTATATTATATACCTGGACAGCAGAATGAACAAGGTTTGAATGTTGCAAGGGTAAATTGATCCATATACCCTTTTTTCCCTGTTTTGAATAAATTAAATTAAATGAAACTGTATTAATAATAATAGTAATAATTAATTAGTGAATGTAGCTAATTAACCTGTTGAGTCCATTTGGTAGCCGTTCATTTCCAAGCACAGACTGAGGCTTTTTGGATGGACCCTCCTTTGGAACATGTAAATGAGATTGGCTGAACTGTCCAAAAGCATCAGATCTAGCGCCGGACTGGTTTGGTGAATATTGATATTCAGGTAAAGTCCTTGCCAAAGCCTAGAGTAAAGTTCATTTCAAGTCAAGCTTAAATAGAGAAATCAAGCAGTAAAAAACAAAAATAATAGATTCTTATTGAAGGGTGAGATTCATTTAAATGCGATCGAAAATGCATTTTCAATTTTCATTTACTATCACTGGGGGAGAAGCAATCCCCTAGTGAATTTAACGTAGAAATAGTAGATTCTTATTGAAACATGTGCTAAATTAGTTTTACATAAGTGATAACTATGCACATTTCATAACATTGAGTTGGGAATGGTGTATGAAAGTTGCAAGTGCACCACACATAAAACAGTAAAATGACCACCATGGTAATTTAAACTCAGCTTAAAAAAATAGCTTAATGCTTCTCTTCAATGAATTGAATCAACAACTACAATGTTGAAGACTGTGTTCAGAATACTTACTAGTAGATGTTCCTCTAGGATCAAAATCATCAAAGTCATCCTCAGTATTGTTTGCAGTTACACTTGAACTTTGAGAAGGAACTGAACTTGCATTAACAGATGACTTCGATGCTCTAGATGATGTCTTTTCCTTGCTTTTGCTGCAAGGAAGACATTCCGAAATAAGAATACAGGTAACAAAATAGAACGATTGCAGTATGGCAAGGTAGAAACATGTGTCTATCCGCGCATAAGACAAAAAGCAAGTGAAAGTAAAAGGATGGGTCGAGATAAGCATCTCAATTCTCAACCATTAGTCAAATTCCTATACATAATGTTTTCAAAAGTAAAAAAAGCTTGTTGAATTAGGCAACAACGATCAAGGATTAAAGCTGAGTCTGGACATCTATCCTGTGTGAGCATGTAGTAAGTATCATGCTGCCTGTCTTTGACTAGGTACATATTTATTTCAGCATAAAACATTCCAAACTTTCCAAGGATTATCTATGGCAATACATTCCAACTACATTATGGAACTACTGAACAAGCATAAAATACATCTATGAAGATCAAGCACTAGTGTCAAAGTTCAAGATATTTTCCCCTAACAGTAAAGATAAAAATAGTTACTAGGTACTCCAGATTCAAACTTTCCAAGGATTATCTATGGCAATACATTCCAACTACAGTATGGAACTATTGAACAAGCATAATATACATTTACCATTGCTTGCAGACTATATTACTATACCTATCACTGTCTCTTGAACCAAAACCTCCATATTTACTACTGCTCTGGGAACTCCCACTACTAAACGAGGTTGTCCCGGACTTGTATGTGATTCCACTAGATGAAACTCCAACATACCTAAATTAAGCACCCCAAATAAAAACAAAAATATAGTTTGCTGAGAACATAATAGTAGCTTAATCATTATGGGATTGAAGCTATATCTCACAAATTCTATCAAAAAGACATGAGCATTTGAGCTTGACAACATGGACCCAGATACTAAACCTTTGTCAATACAAGGAGCAAACCAGAGAAAAATAATCCTGTTCACTCATCACTGCAGTTGATCGGAATACTTTTCTACACAGCCTAGGACAAAATAAACTACCACGTACATGGATTACTCAGATGAAAACTGTCCAATATTAAGAAGACATTACCTTTGTCTCTAACAATTCTTCGTGAAATTTCATTTAGAATCTCAGCAACTTGTGAGTCCTTTAATGCAGAAGCTCTCCTTAATTGAATTAAATCAGCTACAACATCAGGGTTGAATGGTTTCTCGTTCAGAGCATATCGGATGTATTTGCGCAAAATTTCTTCCAAGACAAAACCTGTCTGGATATGAATTTTTTGTTACTTAAAATCAATGACACATGCAGAGGAAGTCAAAAGTATGGTAAGCCAGCAAACAGAAAAATGAATTTCCATGAGATTTTTCCAGCCAGCAAAATGAAAGCTAAGAACTACTTTCATGATCTAGACAAACAAACAAACAAACAAACAAACATTATAATTTCCTATAAGCGCAATGAACAAAAAAAAATCCAAAGAAACAAAAAAACCAACCAATTTCCTGCGTTGTGCTTTGGGAGAACTGAATTTCCTAACGGTTTTAACAAACGCGATAACGAAAGTGAGACCAGCATAACCAAGAGGAACGGCGAGAATCCACGGCAACGAAGTGGGACCCACTCTCGGACCGGGAATCGCTTGGGTAACAGAACCGGTGAACTCAACGAGGTCGAGAGCTTTTTCTTGAATCCACGGAAGTTCCTCTTCTACTTCAACCTCAACAACTTCATCTTGTCTAGATTGTTTAGGGTTATTGTTACTGGAAGGGTTTTTCGATGATGACGCTGAAGCAACGGTTGAGATTGAAGTAGGTGATGATAAGAGTGGTTTTGGGTGGAGTGTAGGGAAAAAGAAGGGTTGAGATTGAAAAGGGGTTAGGGATAGGTTTTTGTTTGGGAGAGAGAGAAAATGGGAAGTGAGAGAAGAAGTGAAAGCCATTGGAATGGTTTTTTTTTAATTGAAAGACTTTAAACAGCGCTTTCTCAAAAGCGCTGACTAAGGTCTATATTTAAAAGCGCTTTTTAAAAGCGTTGTCTAAGGGGGGGTCTTAGACAGCGCTTTTTAAAAGCGCTGTCTAAGACCCCCCCTTAGACAGCGCTTTTAGTATTTTCTTGGAACATTTTCAGCGCTTTATTTTAATTTTAACCTTAGACAGCGCTTTCTGTTAAAAGCGCTGTCTAAGATGCGCTGTTAAAAGCGCTTTTTGGCGTAGTGTAGGTTAACTTCACCTTTTACCAAATCTCTACTCCTTTTTACCCCCTGCACATTGGTACAAATGTGAGAACCGCATCCAGTATCTAATACCCATGATACATAAGTAGATAAATTAATTTCAATAACAAAAATACTTGACGTTGAAGTCTCTACTCCATTCTTCTTATCTTCTAGGTACTTTGGGCAGTTTTTCTTCCAGTGTCCTGTCTTACTACAATGGAAGCAGGTGCCTTCCTTTGCTATGCCTCCACTAGGCTTCAAAGCAGGAGCAGTGGGTTTGGGTTTGGTAACTTCCTTGCCTTTCCCTGTATCACCCTTCTTGGTGGGTCTTTTGTTTTGTCTCTTTCCATTTCCGATCATCAGAATGGACTTCCCTTTTGTTTTCATATTCTCTCAGTAGTTCTTAACATGGCTAGCAGTTCAGGAAGAGGTTTGTCCATATCATTCATATTGAAATTAAGGATAAATTGACTGAATCTATCTGGAAATGATTGCAAGATCAAATCAGCCGCAAGTTCCTTTCCGAGGGGAAAACCCAACCTCTCAAGGTTCTCCACATACCCAATCATCTTGAGCACATCGGGACCTACAGGGACTCCCTCAACTAACATGCCTTGAAAAAAGGGATTTTTAAACTTCAAACCTTTCATGCCTTTCCTGCTCTTGATAGAGCATCTTCAGGTGTTCGATCATATCGAACGCTGCCATGTTCTCATGTTGCTTTTGCAACTCTGAGTTCATGGTAGCTAGCATGAGGCAAGAAGTTTCATTGGCATCATCGACATGCTTCTTATAAGCATCTCTTTCTGCCTTAGGTGCAGAACTAGGAGTTTCCTCTTCAGGAAGATGTTTCTCCAAAACATACAACTTTCTATCAAGTTTGAGGACAATCCTCAGATTTTGATGCTAATCCAGAAAATTTCTCCCAGATAATTTTTCCTTATCAAGGATTGATCATAAAATATTGTTTGAGGTGTTTGCTGTCATGATAATATACATGAAAATAATGAAAATATAAGTATCAATAACATATTTAATTAGGCCTTTAATTAAATATGCTCCCACTATTTTACTCAAAACAAATGACCGTCACCATTTGATTCGGAAAATCCCGTTGGAAGATTTTCTAGTGGGCCGGGATCCAAATTTCACTTTGTTTTAAGTCCACGTAGGCGGATTACAAAAAACTAGGTTATTTAGGTAAGAACTCCTTCCAATTGTATCTAATACAACTCTCAAATATTTTAGTTGGGTGAGTAACTCCTTATTCCAATCCATCACATGGATCATTTCCAACTCTTGCTTCTAAACATATATAATCTTATTATAATTTGTTTATTTAAGTTTGACCCATTGTTTTAGAAATTGGATATTACAATTATCCCATTGCACCTTACTAATATAGAATATGCACCTCGCGTAGGAGAAACCTACATTATTCGATACTAGTCTTGATGAGTGCTAAAACTTGGAAAGCATAAACTTAATATTTAATTTGAGGGAATTCGTAATTATTCTGATCTCACCGACTTATTTATCATATAAATCTTCTCTCATATGCATCAACATAAATTCACATGCATCAACATACATACAACATGAAACAGTTATGGCCCCTAGCGCAATTGTTCTTCCAAGGCAATGAGAGAACCTAAGCTAACCTAATAACGATCTAAGCTTCTCCAAGCAAGATCTTCAAGGTTGTCCTCCTTTGATATTGTATTCTTCTCTTTCTTCATAATATTATATTACATTAAAGAAACTCGTTTTACATACAAGGGAGTGAGATGAGAAAAAAAGGTACATTAAGAGATTAAAAGAGAGGCACGACACGCAGGTCGTATTTTAAAATCCCAAAACAAAATAAAGGAAAACTAAGGCCATAACCGATCACCACAAGAAAATAATAATAAACACATTATTATTATTAATTTAAATTTTGTTAATTAAATAAACCAAATTAAATTTCGGCGAGCGATCACACTACGTAGAGTTAGCCGGGGGTCCAACGGACAGGGGTCAAGGGGGCAGCGCCCCGGCGCAAAACTTTAATGAATAATTCATTTGAAATCGACGTCGATTTTCACATCAACACTTGATACTTTAAAGCACAACTCTTGCGCAATCACAACCCTAATCGCATAACTCTTTGACAACACAACCCTTGTACCGTCATGAACCCTAATGCACCAATTTCATACCATGAAACACACCTCGATTGTTAATTCAGTATGATTGATCAACACGTCATTGATTCATCATACTTTTGTCGGATTCTGAAGCAAATGACCATTGGTCGCTCAAAGGAAAACAACCATTAAGTGTTTGAATGAATGAGAGAGAAATAATATATCATATATACCGTATTTTGCATAATAATTACTAATATCATATATATAACTTGATCGATCTCAATTGTGTAACCTATGGACGATCAATGTATTGCTGCTTCACCATACTAACGTCGGATACTGAAGCATAGTTAACATCAATCATCCAAATCAGACACACCTGATGCACAATTTAATTACTCGCTTTTTCTTTGATTCATTATGTCTTTTAATCGTACTAATATAGAAAGTAAATAGCTATTAGATGCATGGTTTCGTAAGTGGATCTAATACCACTGAAGGAGAATAGCGATCCAAAACGCAGCGGAAATTAAATTTTTTCTCCTTTAGTGACCCTTATGAACGGGCATGATCAGTGATAGAATTGTTACCTCTTGTGGCGATTGAAACCTTTGATGCAGATCTAAGGAGTGATCATGAACGTTGAATGGTGACTCGCTTCTACTCAGTCCACACGAACGAATTCCTTCAATCTCAATGCTAGTTGTTACGAATGAAGGCTTTGAGTGAGAGAGAGAGAGAGAAACGGAATTTCAACTGCACAAATGCTTCTTCACAAGGGTTCTATTTATAGAACCAATTGTGTGGGCTGCAAGCTAGAAAGCCCACATAAGTGTATGTGGCCCATATCTTTTGATATGCCAAAATCACGTAAGCGCGTGGTACCTTACCATATTTCGTATTCTACTTAAGTACATCGTACCTTACTATGTTCTATAATTCACTTAAGTGCACTGTATCTTACGGTGTTCCTTATTTACTCTATCTCTCATCAATCCGTCTTTCTATGTGTGACCCTGTAGGTTTTTGCGACATTAGCAATTATATTAAATCACGTATTTAACATAATAATTAGTGAGCGGTATCTAGCAATACATCACTGCTACCCAAGACACGAAAATGTCATGTGATATGAGAAATCCTTTTGTGATAATACTTATGTGTATAATTACCATTTTTCCCCTATGTCTATATTGAACACAAGGCATAGACCGTGTCATCCTTGTCCAGTTAAATATTGCGCCCGTAGACATTTATCCTGTTATGCAGGATGGGAAAATTCCATCTAGGTCACTCATGTCCCTCATCATGCTTCGTGGAGTACCCATCAACTGTCTTTATGGTCATCCAGTTACGAACAATGTTTGATCAGCAATAAAGCACTAGTCTCTATATCTAGGGTCCATAGTGGTTTCAGGTCGAAGGGTGGTATACACCATTATCACCATGAGAATAACTTATGACACTTTGCATAACATTCTATATGGTATTCTCATAGCGGGTCAATCCAGTATAAATATTACTCCTAATATTCATACCTATGTTTAAGACTTGATAACTCCTTATCCATGATCCATGAGATGTGATCATCAGTCTATATACATAATAGTCTTAATGCTTTAACGTTATCCCACTTCACAACAAAGCTCGACTACAGATACTTTAAGAATAATTTCCTTATGTTTAATGAGATCTCATGCTTAAGTCACACTTGATACATTAAACAGACTATCTATTCTAGGGACTTTATTAAACAAACATAATAAAGAAAAATCTTTTTATTATTAATAAGTAATTTGATACATGTACCAAAAGTATTGGCCTCTAGGGCTTACACCAACAAAAGAAACTTTCAATTCTATCTTTCCCATAATCAAACTTGTCACCATCAAAGACTGGTGGTTTAGTGCTATAGTGATCTCTCCCATTGTTGTTAGTAGCGGCAACATTGTTGTTAGTAACGACCATTATTTCTCACACAAACTAGATCGGTACTGAACACAGTGAAATGTTGATAAAAACTTTATCATACTCAGAATTGGGGTTTTTATTCCAATTGAAGGTGTGAAAAACATAAGAAATAGGGTGTTTGAATTGGGTTTTAAAAATAAAAGCTTTTTACCAACTCAAGAACACCATACAATACTAAGAACAATAAGATAAATACACAAGTATTTTTATCCTGGTTCACTTGAAATCAAAGCTATTTCAGTCCACCTGCCATGGTGATTTCTCCTTATACCCAAGGACTTAATCCACTATACCCAAACAGATTGCAGAACAAACACAAAGAACAACTTTCTTTGTCTTCTCAAGGATCTGACTAAACTTAGTCTCCTTAACGAAATACAAACAAACAGTTCAAATAAGATTTTTGTGTGTTACAAGATGCTTCTACACAACTAGGTTTTACACAAATGAAATACAAAACACTTAAAGAAAAAATGTGGACAAAGTTGATAGATTTTTCATGTAGAAAATAGACTTGTCAATTTGTAGCAGTAGCGTTAGCAATAGCAGCATTAGCGTTTGCATTATCAATAGCAGCCTTCTTCAAGTCTCCAAGTCCCACTTATATAGCATAATAAAGGTACCATTGGTGGGAAATTTGGGAATATCAAAAGAGGCCTTATCCACTAGCGGATTAGTGACAGGTGTGAAGAATAGTAATATCCTTCGCCTACATTTTCAAGTAGTGGAAAGAATATTTTCGATTCGTACCATATACTATTTGATCACATATCTTTTGATCTTATTTTTAATTCCATTAGCTTATAATGAACGGTTGATAAAGAATGAAAAGAAGAAACATAAATCTGAAATCAGAATCTTCAGAATCTTCATCTTTGTACCCAAACTTCAGAATCTTCATTCAGAAACTTGACCACGTCAGTGTCTGGCTTGAGATCTTCAAAACCTTCAATTAAGTAACCAAACTTCATACATGAAAATAATGAAAATATAAGTATCAATAACATATTTAATTGTGCCTTTAATTAAATATGCTCCCACTATTTTACTCAAAACAAATGACCCTCACCATTTGATTCGGAAAATCCCGTTGGAAGATTTTCTAGTGGGTCGAGATCCACATTTCACTTTGTTTTAAGTCCACGTAGGCGGATTACACAAAACTAGGTTATTTAGGTAGGAACTCCTTCCAATTGTATCTAATACAACTCTCAAATATTTTATTTGGTTGAATAACTTCTTATTCCAATCCAATATATGGATCATTTCCAACTATTGCTTCTAAACATATATAATATTATTATAATTTGTTTAGTTAAATTTGACCCATTGTTTTAGCAATTGGATATTACAATTATCCCATTGCACCTTACTAATATAGAACATGCACCTCGTGTAGGCGAAACCTACATTAATCGATACTAGTCTTGATGAGTGCTAAAACTTGGAAAGCATAAACTTAATATTTTATTTGAGGGAATTTACAATAATTCTTATCTCACCGACTTGTTTATCATATAAATCGTCTCTCACATGCATCAACATACATTCACATGCATCAACATACATAATGAAACAGTTATGTCCCCTAGCGCAATTATTCTCCCAAGCCAATGAGAGAATCTAAGCTAACCTAATAACGATCTAAGCTTCTCCAAGCAAGATCTTCAAGGTTGTCCTCCTTTGATATTGTATTCTTCTCTTTCTTCATAACATTACATTACATAAAAGAAACTCGTTTTACATACGTGGGAGTGAGATGAGAAAAGAAGTTACATTAAGAGATTAAAAGAGAGGCACGACACGCAGGTCGTATTTTAAAATACCAAAACAAAATAAAGGAAAACTAAGGCCATAATCGTTCACCACAAGATAATAATAATAAACGCATTATTATTGTTAATTTAAATTTTGTTAATTAATTAAAACTAAATTAAATTTCGGCGACTGATCACACTATGCAGAGTTAGCCGGGGGTTCCGGTACCCAGTCAGCGGACGAGGGTCAAGGGGGCAGCACCCCGAAGCAAAATTTTAATGAACAATTCATTTGAAATCGACGTTGTTTTTCACATCAACACTTGATACTTTAAAGCACAACTCTTGCGCAGTCACAACCCTAATCGCATAACTCTTTGACAACACAACCCTTATGCCGTCATAAACCCTAATGCACCAATTTCAGACTGTCAAACACACCTTGATTGTTAATTCAGTATGATTAATCAACATGTCATTGCTTCACCATACTAATGTCGGATCAAGAAGCAAATGACCATTGATCGCTCAAAGAAAAACAATCATTAAGTGTTTGAATGAACGAAACCGAAACAGTATATCATATATACCGTATTTTGCATCAGGATTACTTATATCATATATATAACTTGATCGATCTCAATTGCGTAACCTATGGACGACCGATGTATCGTTGCTTCACCATAATAACATCGGATTCCGAAGCATAGTCAACATCAATCATCCAAATCGTACACACATGATGCCAAATTTAATTACTCGTTTATTCTTTGATTCATCATGTCTTTTAATCGTATTAATACAGAAAATAAACAGCTATCAAACGCATGGTTTCGTAAGTGGCTCTGATACCCCTATAGGAGAAGAGCGATCCAAAACACAACGAAATTTAAAATTTTCTCCTTTAGTGATCCTTACGAATGGGCATGATCAGTGATAGAATCGTTACCTCTTGTGGAGATTGAAACCTTTGATGCAGATCTACGGAGCAATCATGAACTTTGAATGGTGACAACGCCTCTACTCAGTCCACATGAACGGATTCCTTCAATCTCAGTACTAGCTGCTACGAATGAAGGCTTTGAGTAAGAGAGAAAGAGAAACGAAATTACAACTGCACAAATGCTTTTGCACAAGGGTTCTATTTATAGAACCACTTGTGTGGGTTGTAAGCTAAAAATCCCACTTAAGTGTATGTCGCTTATATCTTATATTATGTCAAAATCACATAAGCGCGTGGTACCTTACCATATTTCATATTCTACTTAAGTACATCGTACCTTACGATGTTCTACAATTCACTTAAGTACATTGTACCTTAAAGTGTTAGTTACTCTATCTCTCATCAATCCATCCTTTTGTGTGTGACCCTGTAGGTTTTCGCGGCATTGCCAATTATATTAAATCACGTATTTAACATAATAAATAGTGAGCGGTATCTAGCAATACATCACTGCTACCTAAGACACAAAAGTGTCATGTGATTTGACAAATCCTTTTGTGATAATACTTATGTGTGCAATTACCCTTTTTCCCTTATGTCTATATTGAACACAAGGCATAGACAGTGTCATCCTTGTCCTGTTCAATATTGGGCTCATAGACATTTATCCTATTACGTAGGATGGGAAAATTCCATCTAGGTCACTGATGTCCCTCAGTATGCTTCGTGGAGTACCCATCAACTGTCTTTATGGTCATCTAGTTACGGACAATGTTTGATCAACAATAAGGCACTCGACTCTACATCTAGGGTCCATAGTGGTTTGGTATACACCATTATCACCATGAGAATAACTTATTACACTCTATATAACATGCTATATAGTATTCTCATAACGGGTCAATCCAGTATAAATGTTACTCTTAATATTCATACTTATGTTTAAAACTTGATAACTCTTTATCCATGATACATGAGATGTGATCATCGGTCTATATACATAATAGTCTTAATGCTTTAATGTTATTCCACTTTACAATAAATATCGACTATGGATACTTTAAGAATAATGACCTTATGTTTAATGTGATCTCATGATTAAGTCACACTTGATACATTAAATGAACTAGCTATTCTAGGGACTTTATTAAACAAACATAATAAAGAAAAAGCCTTTTATTATTAATAAATAATTTGATACAAGTACCAAAAGTATTGGCCTCTAGGGCTTACACCAACAAAAATATCTACACAGCGGAATAACCATTCAGTCGCCAGGTAAGCAAGACATCACTCTATCTTGTCCTTACCCTTCACCTGCTCATAACCACCTGAAAAATAATCAACAACATGGGGCGAGATAATAATCTCAGTGGGTTCCCTATCTTATGGTTCCACTCGGCTCTACAAGGTTTTCTAATCAATATTCAACTCAAGTCAACAAGGGAACAAATACTTGAGAGATGGGGAAACTAACTCGCAATGTATGGCAACATGCACCTGAGTTCTCACAACTTAACCACGAATATTATTCAGATCCAGGAAACATCAATTCCCGAATGGACTTACGTCTAAGCCAGGTCCGGTTCATGCATGCTCGTATGATTCGACTTTCGCGGTGGATATCGGGTCCTCTATGAGGCTTAATCCCCGTTTCAAGCGACCGTCACCCGTATGAGACTCAAACCCAATTGAGGCTCGAATCATCAGTCTCACATCCTAATGCTTACTCATCTAAGCATACCAAATAGAGATGTGCACTATCACAGAAAACACACATTCTGAATACATGATCGGTTTCATAAATCATCGGTTCCATGAACCAAACAAAATCTGTCAATCTCAGGTGACTTCATTCACCATAATACATAAATAATAACATGGCATGTTCCATACAATGTGTCTCATTCTCAATCATGGCAACAATTTGTCCACGACCTCCACATAAGCGTCGTACGAATGAATACCGTCATCCAATGTTATCTAAGTTATAAACCTCACTCATGACCTAATACCAATCCTAGGTTAACTTACTATAATCATCATGTAATTTTCACCATTAGCATGTATTCAACATAAGCATAGCATCACAAATGATTAATGGTTGGAAGAATGCATTTAGAAACACTTAAGAAATGGATTTTGAAGATTCTAACATAAGTCAATTTGGTTGTGGAGGACCAATCAATTGGTTCCTCTCACATTTCTGTTTTTCAAAGTTTGCTGAGGATCAATCAATTGATCCTGAGTGTCAATCGATTGACTCACTAAAATTTTCCACTGTTCATATACAGACGGTTTATGCAAACGATTGTAATACACTGTCAATCGATTGGTCCTGTGAAAATCACATTTTCTGCAAAACAAAAGGATCGTGCAATCGATTGGTTGCAGGGACCAATCGATTGGTCCACTCACATTTTCACATTTCCAATTCATGGAACACCATATCCTCTGTTACTCCATTTCTAACAAAACACCACTTCTTCTTCCAACAAAACCCATCATACTACATGTTCTTATACACATATAACTCAAGGATTCCAAGCTCATAATCACAAGGATTTGAAGGTCATGATCACAACTAATCATTTTACCACAACCATAGCAAATCATGTTATCACAACAATCATAAGAACACATCAAAGCACATGTTCATGGAAATCAACAAGAGCAAGAAAAATATTCATCATATAGTAGGGATTTTCATGATTTGTCTATGATTCTACAACCCTAATCTTCTAGAAATCTAGGGTTTCTAACTAGAACCCTGATCACACTAAAATTTACGTATTTTCGACTCCGGTTTCACATGCATTCTAGTCATTTTATTGTCATTTTGTTGTGTTATTACTGTGTTTTCCTTTGTTTTCAGGTTCTTACCTTAATAGGAGCCCCGATCGAGAAAAGGAGCGAAAAAGAGCCAAAAACCCTAAAAATCAGCATTTTGCTCTTATGGCCTACCCAATGGCGGGCGCCACAGTCCAAGCCATGACGTGTCCAATTCAAACTTCCATCAACTCCCACGTTTTCCCACCACTTCCACTAAGGCGCCCCACTTTGTGCTTGTGGCGGGCGCCATGGCCTTGTGGCGGGCGCCACAAGAGGAAAACGGTTTCCTCTATTTTCAAGTTGAAGGGCATCCAAGTCAATTCCACCTTTTTTATTTCCTTATAAATAGAAACGCGAATTCAGTTTTACAATCACCCAAACTTAGAGCAGACGAAGATCCGAATGTCGGAACAAGGCGAAATCAGAAGCAACTTTGTTTCACTTAGGCATATATTCAGTTTTATAAAGTGGTAATCGCTTCGCATTGGAGTGTTACCACAATTGTGTAATTGAGTCTGTGATAGAGTCTGTACTCGAGTTTGGAGCACTTTGGAAGGAAGTTAATCCTGCCGCCATTTTCTTTTCCGCATTGCAATTTACTCAGCCCTCCGATTGGAGCAGGTTTTTATTACTCGCCTTTACTTTATTTATTTTCCGCACTCGCCTTTACTTTATTTATTTTCCGCACTCACCTTTACTTTATTTATTTCCCGCACTCGCTTTTATTTTATTTATTTCCTCGCACTCGCTTTAAATAATTTACTTTCCGCACTCGCACTACTTTCATTTATTTTCCGCACTCGCTTTAAATTATTTACTTTCCGCACTCGCACTACTTTCATTTATTTTAATGCACTTTTACTTTACCATATCTAGCTAAATTTATAAGGCTAGAATGTAAGGATCGTAATTAAACCAGTAATCCGTACAATTGTTCGTAGAAACGCTTAAGGGCTATTTTAACTTTCAAATTAAGTTTTCCCGCACTTCAATTCCGTTGGGTAAGATCGAAAGCCGTCCAACGTCTTTTTAAACTTAATTGTTTTTAACTATTTCAAAAACAGCGAAACCGCTTTGTTTAGTTCATTAGGAGTTTTTAACATTAAGAAGAAAAGAGATTTTAAAACTATTTTCGGACGCGTTTATAAGTTTAGAGTCTGGTTCGTAAGAACCTCTTTTGGTTAAGAAATCCAGGTTATAATACTTTTCAACTTATTCAAGATACTATATTTCTTAAAAATAGGTTTACTCTCTAACGCAATGCGCGCCTTTTTATAAGTGACAATAAGAGGGTTTGATTAGGGAGTACAACTCGGTTCTGAATACGCGAAAGCGACAGTTCCTGTTAAATTAGTTCTTTTTAAAATAGGAAATATTGCCCATAAGTAGTTCTATTAGCAAGTACTTGGATTATCAATTGATTACGTGAATTACATTCGACCCTGTCTTTATTAATTATATTCTATTTTAATACTTTACTTTTTATTGCACACTACAAAAACACTTATTTTGATTGCCTTTGATAAACACCATAACGACAGATAACGATAGATTGATACTTGGTCTCTGTGATTCGATAATCTTTTATATTACTCTGACGCGTTCATACACTTGCGAACACCAAGTTTTCCAACGCATCAAGTTTTTGGCGCCGTTGCCGGGGACCAATTTTGTCAAATTTCATTTTCCTGTTGTTATATCGTTTAGACTTAGGTTATTTCCCTCCGGTCGATGCGAAGAACTCGCAGCACCGGAAGTTTAAGTTTAGTAAATCTTCTGGCGGAACCTGAACGTTACGCTCGCGCACGTTTATTCTTTCATAGAATTAAGAGAGCTATGACCGAAGATCAAAACCAAAGACCTCTTAAGGACTTTGCTCAACCATCTAATGAAGAACCTAATTTTAGTATAGTAAACCCAACTATCCCAGCCAATAATTTTGAACTTAAACCATCCCTGTTGGAACTAGTGCAACAGAGACAATTCGCGGGTCTCGCTACCGAGAACCCTAACCAACATTTAAAAATATTTCTTCAATTAGCAGATACTTTTAAAACCAATGGAGTTTCTCCTGAGGCAATACGTTTAAGATTATTTCCTTTTTCCCTCAGAGATAAAGCTCTATCATGGTTAGATTCCCTTCCACCCAATTCCATTACGACTTGGGATAACCTTAGAAGAGTTTTTCTTGCTAGATATTTTCCCCCGAGTAAGACCGTCGTTCTTCGAAACCATATAACTAGATTTACCCAAAACCATGGAGAATCGTTGTTCGAAGCTTGGGAGAGATATAAAGAGTTGTTACGAGCATGCCCACATCATGGCTTAGAAAATTGGTTAATCATTCAAACCTTCTATAATGGACTTCATTATAACACAAAGATGACCATCGACGCTGCCGCAGGCGGTGCTCTGATGAACAAACCTTACCCTGAAGCTAGTGCCCTCATCGAAGACATGGCTCAAAACCATCAATCATGGGAAGTCGAACGAGCGACAGTGGAGAAGAAGGAAGCCCAAGGAGGAGTGCATGAACTAAGCTCTATAGACATGATGCAAGCTAAAATGGACGCATTAGCCCTAAAAGTCGAGCATATATGCACGAACCCGAATACTGTAGCCGCGGTTTCATCGGATTGTGAGATATGTGGAACCCAATGACACAAATCCGCAGAATGCAGTCTATTGAATGAAACCCACTCCGAGCAAGTGAACTACACCCAAGGGAACCCATATTCAAATACCTATAACCATGGATGGAGGAATCACCCTAACTTCTCCTATAAAAACAATAACCCTATTCAAAATAATGCACCTCCGAGACCTAGTTATCAAGCCCCTAGATCAAATCAACCTATGCAACCCGTACCACCAAAACCGAGCCTTGAGAAAATTATGGAAAATTTTATCACCGCTCAAACCCAACAAAACAAGGAGTTCATGAACCAAAACATTCATGTTAACGAATTGATTACTCAGTTAGGAACCAAGGTTGACCAAATAGTTACTCATACCAAGATGCTTGAAACCCAGATCTCTCAGGTAGCTTTAAACCAAGCCCCTCAGACTACACCTGGAGGATAATTTCCTGGACAACCTCAACAAAATCCGAGAGGACAAGCCAATGCCATTACCCTAAGAAGTGGGAACGCTTATGATGAGCCACCAAACCCAAGATTAAGTGAACCCGAAACTTCTAAGGAATGTACCAAACCCCCGGACGAAGTAAAGGAACCAGAGGAATCTGAAAACCAGGAAGGTCGAGATAAAGGAGAAGAACCTAAAGATAAAATTTACGTACCGCCCCCGCCATATAAACCACCTATACCATATCCCCAAAGACTCAAACAAACCCAGACCAATAAACAGTATCAAAAATTTATTAAAGTTATAGAAAAACTTCATGTAGAAATCCCTTTCACAGAAGCCATCACCCAAATACCTTCTTATGCAAAGTTTCTGAAAGACATCCTTACCAACAAAAACGTAGACTTGACGATCCGAAGCCTTTGGAATGTAATGCTATTTCCGAGGACAAATTAACAAAGAAAGATAAAGATCCTGGAAATTTCTCCATTCCTTGTCTTTTGGGTAATCATGTCATCGAAAAAGCTTTTCTAGACTTAGGAGCTAGTGTGAGCTTAATACCTCTAGCAGTTTGTGAGAGATTAAATTTAGGAGAATTACAACCCACTAAGATGTCACTTCAGTTAGCCGATAGATCTGTCAAATATCCGATAGGCATTTTAGAAGATGTTCCTGTTAGGATAGGTCAACTATTCATCCCTACTGATTTTGTCGTCATGGACATCAAAGAAGACAATGATATACCAATTCTTCTAGGTAGACCGTTCTTATCGACTGCAGGAGCCATAATAGATGTCAAGAAAGGAAAGTTGACATTTGAAGTAGGCGACGAGAAAATAGAATTTATACTTTCGAAATTTCTTATGGCACCTGTGATGGGAGACTCGTGTTATGCCTTAGATATCATTGATGAATGTGTTAGAGAATTAGAACAAAAAGAAATTATTAAGTTACCATCGACCCCCATAAAGGAAGATTATGACTTTAAAGAACCTTACATCGATGATAACCTTTACGAATGTTTATCCCTTACCCCAGATCCTATACCATGCCCTAAGAAACCAACCTTAGAACTTAAGGAGCTGCCTAAGAACCTGAGATATGAGTTCCTCGATGAAAAGATGAACCGTCCAGTTATAGTTAGTGCTACCTTGAGCCAAGAGGAGACGAACCAACTTTTAGACGTTTTACGAAGATATCCCTCGGCCTTAGGATATAATATCTCTGGCCTGAAAGGTATAAGCCCATCTGTATGCATGCATCGGATTTCGCTCGAAGAAGATTCAAAACCCTCTAGGGAGCATCAGAGAAGAATAAACCCTATAATGAGTGATGTTGTTAAGAAGGAAGTTCTTAAGTTACTTGAAGCAGGTATAATATATCAGATCTTAGTAGCTGTAGACTATGTGTCTAAGTGGATTGAAGCTATAGCTGCACCCACAAACGACACTAGGATAGTAATCAAACTATTTAAAAATTATATATTCCCTAGATTTGGAACACCACGTTTAGTCATAAGCGATGGAGGATCACACTTTATATCGAGAATATTTGACAAACTTTTAAGAAAATATGGAGTTAGGCATAGAGTAGCAACACCATACCACCCACAAACTAGTGGCCAAGTAGAAGTAGCTAATAGGGAGATAAAACAAATCCTAGAGAAAACTGTTTCTATTTCTAGGAGAGACTGGTCTCAGAAGCTTCAAGAAGCATTATGGGCCTATAGAACCGCTTTCAAAACCCCTATAGGAACTACTCCTTACCAACTAGTTTATGGAAAATCATGTCACTTACCATTCGAGTTAGAGCATAAGGCCTATTGGGCCATTAAAACTTTGAATTTAGACTACTTAGCTGCTGGAGAAAAGCGTACCCTAGACATTCATAAATTAGAAGAACTTAGGCAATCTGCCTACGAGAATGCAAAAATATATAAAGAGAGGACAAAAGCCTATCATGACAAAAGAATAGTAAAGAAAAACTTCAATGTAGGCGATTCTGTTCTCCTTTTCAACACTAGGTTACGACTCTTCCCTGGAAAGCTACGTTCAAGATGGACTGGTCCCTTCGAAGTATCCAAGATTCTGAGATCCGGAGCCGTAGAAATCAAGAACGATACCTGTAGTCCATTCCTTGTAAATGGACAAAGACTGAAGCTCTACGAAGGAGGAGACATTCCAGCATACTACTCGAGCCACACCCTGATTGATCCACCGATTCATACTACTACAGGTGTATAAATTCTGATCGTCAAGCTAATGACGTTAAACAAGCGCTGCGTGGGAGGCAACCCATGGTTTTTCTTTTCATTTTACTTTTTTCGCATTTATTTACATTTATTTTTATTTTTATTTTTATTTTATCTTATTTTGCATTGAGACTAAAGTTTGAATGGTTTGTATTTTTAGGATCACTTTCCTAACTTTTACAGGATGCAGGGTTTTGATGACATGCATGTTGCCTATAGAGACAATGCTCAGAGGGAGCGCTACATTGCTTTATACCAGCGCCCTATGGCACCCACACGTTACCCTGATCAGCATTGTATGGAGGCACTGGGTATCGAGCCTAGTATCCGATTCCTTAGCCACCAGCTCCACTGGGACGCATTTGCTGATGACTTGAGTAACACATATAGGAACCTGACTTTGGAGTTCCTGAGTTCATTCGACTACGACCCATATTCTGGACCAGATGGGTATGCTGCTTTTAGGCTCTTTGGAGTTGAGTACTCCTTCAGCCAGAAAGAGTTCGACGACTTATTAGGTTTCCAGACTACTCCTGATGCTATCCCGGAGACACCTTTGGGATATTTCCTGGGTAAGGAAGTGGAGAAGTTTTTGAGTGATATATCAGGTGGCGGAAGCCAGGATCCATCTACGCAGTTATCTTATGTCATACATAACCCAGCCTTCAGATATTTTCAGATGATATTAGCACATTCCTTCTTGGGGAGACAGGATGCAGAGACACTACTGAGTGAAGAGGAGATCTTCCTATTATTTTGCGCATCCTAGTCTCGCCCAGTAGCATGTGGGAACTTTTTATTGAATAATCTCAGCGGTATCTCTAGATCCACCGAAGGAGTCATCCATGTTAGTGGAATCATCACACAGATTGTTGTCGCTTTAGATCTATCTCGCAAGCTGTTGCATCTTCGGACCTACTGTGGATATACTACCATGGACATCGATTTCTGTTTGACCAGAGGATTGATGAGGAGAGCCTCTTTCCATCCATGTCAGTTCCAACTACTAGTCGACAGCGAGGCCATCCATTACTTCACATTGCCAGACCCTATGATGACCAGTGTGCATGATCCAGCGAATTGGAGTTATGCTCTAGAGGGCCAGGGAGAGACCGTTGAGGAGCCGAGATCGCCCCCAGTTGCTGAATACACACCTGCACCACCATCTCCTAGAATCATTTATCTCTCTAATAATCATTCATTGCAGACACCCGACATACGCACCCAGATCGCTGAGTGCCGTAGAGAGATTGCAGAGCTTAGACAGGAAGTGGCGGACTTAACTTTACATATGGGAGTGTCTGATCTCACCCATGCTACTGAAGCCGATTATCTATATCAGGAGATCGCCGAGCTCAGGCAGGAGATAGCCGTGCTCCGTGAATCCACTCAGGCAGACGACCACCCTAATACCTGATCTCACCATTTCAGTGTATTTCTCTTTATTTATATATATATATATATATATATATATATATATTATATATATATATATAATATATATATATATATAATATATATTATATAATATATATTTATCGTATTTGCATTTCTCATTTTACATTATCGCATTTGAATATTATATAAACTACTACCGTAGATTAGTATTTCTATTTTTATCTATATATGTTTTATATTTATTTTATTTTGCATTTTAATTTTTTTTCTTCAGTTATTTATTTATATTTACATTTAATTTCCATTCTTGTTTTTGTTTCAGTTTCACTTTTTATTTTTCGTTTTTTTTTACTTTTATAATTATGCAAGTCAAAGAAACTAGGAGAATCACAAGACAAATGCTATCCAGACCCCCCCCCCCCCCAAAGCCAAAAGACAAGCGAAGCCCAAACCAAAGGACCAAAATCTGGCCCAGCAGGATTTTGCCTTGTGGCGCCCGCCATAGGACCTGTGGCGCCCGCCACAGCGTCTGTAAATGGTCGGGGCAGACCACTTTTCTTCACCATTTTTGCAACTTACAACCTCCAAAACCCATTTTTTTCACCTTGGAAAAAGCCCTTGAACCCATAAAAAGCTCATACTTTCCTAACCATCATACCACACAAATCACAAATCCACTTTCCATTTTCAATTTCATCCGCCGGATTTTGTAAAAATCAACCTTTTCACCAACCACTTCATATTCTTCATCCACATTTCAAGAGCATTCAAATGGAGTTTAACGGATTCGTTCTTCGAGGAGGGAAACCAGGGGAGAGACAAAGAAAAATCATTGAACGGTTGCAAAATCGGGAACTTCTCCCGACAAGGTATGTTGACGAAGATTGTCTATATACTTTAGGTATCTACCATAGAATTTTCCATTTATTATACTTCTTAGGTTTGCATAATTTCTTTATCAACAAAGAACCCACCTATGAGCTGCTGACAATTGAATTTTTAAGTTCTTTAATTTATGTTGTCCGCCCTAACACTACTAGCACAATCGGTACTGTTCAATTTAGAATGTTTGTTGTTGAATACCAATTCAGTACCGATGAACTAGCCAGTCTGTTAGGGATCCCTCATGGGGAGGGCGCTATTTGTGAGGCCCCTTTGGATTCCGAAGGGGCTGTTGAGGTATTTTCCTTCTGGGAGCTTCTATCAAACACTTCCATTAACTCTTTTGAAGGAGTTCTTGCCTCAACCATCCATAACCCGGCCATCAGAGTTTTTAGATATCTGTTGGCATGCACTGTTTTTGGCCGGGAGAATCCAAATAAGGTTAACGCTAGAGAGCTTCTATTTTTGCAAGGAAGCCTCACAAATAGGAAAATTAATTCGGTTCCGTTCATGCTCGCCCATATGATTTTAACTCTAAATAAGGCGGGACCGATTTCTTTTGGTGGATTAATTACGTCTATTGCTCGGGCACTTAACCTGAACAATGAGTTGGCTACCCTAGACCCCTTACCTCCTCGCACAATTAACTTAAAATTTTTGAGAGACATGAAATTGTGTCGTTCAAGGAGAGAAGGAGGTTATACACTTATGATTCATGGTGTAGCCATCCCATCTGTTATTCTACCTTGCACTAGACGTACAGATATACGTGATGAGAGGAATTGGACCTACGATTTAAATGCTCCACCTGTTTTGGGTCCTCTTCCTCCTAACATTCCTAATGAGGCGGGACCAGACACAGATGATGAATATGATCGGAGAGAGAGATCTCCCGTACCACATGTGTCCCCCCATCATCCTCCACCACCACACACCGCACCATCTTCTTCTGCAGGTACCACTCCTGGCTTCTATATTACAGAGGAGATGTGGAGAGACCACATGGCTAGAGAGCAGAGGCGCGATGACCTACTCTCTACCATCCAGCAACAAATGACGGATAATATGAACTTCATGCAAGAATCGCAGCGGAGGACAGACAGGTCCTATGACACTGTTCTACAGTCTCTGCAAGTGATCACAGACTCACAGGCCCGTCAACAACATTACCACCAGCAACACATTGCTCTCGTAGAAAACACTCAGGGTACCATTTTAGGCCACCTTCGAGACGTGATGACCGCTCAGGATGCCCTGTAGACGAGGATGGATCAGAGAGACCGTCGTCGTACCCGATCCCGTCGTCCACCTCAGGATGGCGAGGGCACTAGTGGTCAACAATAGATTTCCAGGTAACTCTTCCTTATCTTATTTCGAAACATTGAGGACAATGTTCGATTTAAGTGTGGGAGGAGACTCTATCGTCTTTTCTTTATTGTTTTTCTCGTTTTTCCTTTATCGTTTTTCTTTGCTGTTTTTAGATAGTTTATTTCCTTTTAGTTGTTTATTTTGCTTTTTAGTATAATGCATGAGTCTGACGAGTCACCAAATATAGTAGATCCTTAGTACAATCCTACCTCCCCATACCTCTAGCCCCACCAAAAATTTTTGCAAAAGAAAATAGGTGTTATTTCGAAAGTTTTCAGGTTTTAAGGACATGTTTTGAGTAAGGATGCGGTGACTTGGGAGAACTTTGCGAAACATCAGTATCTGTTTTAGCACCATAAACTTCGTAAATATAGGAATCATTCCGGAAACCCCATATACCATGGCCTTAATCATCATTTCCGTATAAGTCCTTAGTAGTTTATCTCAGCAGTCAGCTCCGGCCTACGCATCCTCTACGTAGGGGACCGATGCAAATAAGTGAATGATCCAGAAAAAAACAAAAAAACAAAATAAAGCAAAAAGGCAACTCCGGTATAGGTGACCCTCACAAAGTCGTTTAAACCAAAGGATTGTAAAAAATTGCTACAAAAAGAAAAAGAAAAAGAAAAGCAGTACCCACTGTTGGTTGGTTCAGAGGTATCTGGAACTGAACTCGGTAGGGCGGATTACGATCCGATCTTCTACAACTACAGTTGGGTCCAATAAAAGGGCTTACACATGTTTATGTGCCAGAAACCCCAAGCTCTGATCATAATCACTAACAGGCCACTCTACTATGAAGCATGTACGGATAACGGGCTTAATGTGATTGCACCTGAATGAAAAGGACACAAAAGAGATGAAGAGGCAGGCCTAGGTATTGTGGGATAATATGGGTTGGTTAATATAGGAATGAAGTTTATGTCCGTATTTGCGGATTAGTGTCACCATGATACCCTTAGTTCACTCAGTTAGTACCTATCACTGCATCCCGACTTAAACTTGGAATTTTTATCTGAAGCACTCGTTTACACAAATTTTCTTTTATGAGTTTTTTTTCAATGTTTTGCTTGAGGACAAGCAAAGGTTTAAGTGTGGGAGAGTTTGATCACACTAAAATTTACGTATTTTCGACTCCGATTTCACATGCATACTAGTCATTTTAGTGTCATTTTGTTGTGTTATTACTGTGTTTTCCTTTGTTTTCAGGTTTTTACCTTAATAGGAGCCCCGATCGAGAAAAGGAGCGAAAAAGAGCCAAAAACCCTAAAAATCAGCATTTTGCTCTTCTGGCCTATCCAATGGCGGGCGCCACAGTCCAAGCCATGACGTGTCCAATTCAAACTTCCATCAACTCCCACGTTTTCCCACCACTTCCACTAAGGCGCCCCACTTTGTGCTTGTGGCGGGCGCCATGGCCTCGTGGCGGGCGCCACAAGAGGAAAACGGTTTCCTCTATTTTCAAGTTGAAGGGAATCCAAGTCAATTCCACCTTTTTTATTTCCCTATAAATAGAAACGCGAATTCAGTTTTACAATCACCCAAACTTAGAGCAGACGAAGATCCGAACGTCGGAACAAGGCGAAATCAGAAGCAACTTTGTTTCACTTAGGCATATATTCAGTTTTATAAAGTGGTAATCGCTTCGCATTGGAGTGTTACCATAATTGTGTAATTGAGTCTGTGATAGAATCTGTACTCGAGTTTGGAGCACTTTGGAAGGAAGTTAATCCTGCCGCCATTTTCTTTTCCGCATTGCAATTTACTCAGCCCTCCGATTGGAGCAGGATTTTATTACTCGCCTTTACTTTATTTATTTTCCGCACTCGCCTTTACTTTATTTATTTTCCGCACTCGCATTTACTTTATTTATTTCCCGCACTCGCTTTTATTTTATTTATTTCCTCGCACTCGCTTTAAATTATTTACTTTCCGCACTCGCACTACTTTCATTTATTTTCCGCACTCGCTTTAAATTATTTACTTTCCGCAGTCGCACTACTTTCATTTATTTTAATGCAATTTTGCTTTACCATGTCTAGCTAAATTTATAAGGCTAGAATGTAAGGATCGTAATTAAACCAGTAATCCGTACAATTGTTCGTAGAAACGCTTAAGGGCTATTTTAACTTTCAAATTAAGTTTTCCCGCACTTCAATTCCGTTGGGTAAGATCGAAAGCCGTCCAACGTCTTTTTAAACTTAATTGTTTTTAACTATTTCAAAAACAGCGAAAGCGCTTTGTTTAGTTCATTAGGAGTTTTTAACATTAAGAAGAAAAGAGATTTTAAAACTATTTTCGGACGCGTTTATAAGTTTAGAGTCTGGTTCGTAAGAACCTCTTTTGGTTAAGAAATCCAGGTTATAATACTTTTCAACTTAGTCAAGATACTATATATCTTAAAAATAGGTTTACTACTCTAACGCAATGCGCGTCTTTTTATAAGTGACAATAAGAGGGTTTGATTAGGGAGTACAACTCGGTTCTGAATACGCGAAAGCGACAGTTCCTGTTAAATTAGTTCTTTTCAAAGTAGGAAACATTGCCCATAAGTAGTTCTATTAGCAAGTACTTGGATTATCAATTGATTACGTGAATTACATTCGACCCTGTCTTTATTAATTATATTCTATTTCAATACTTTACTTTTTATTGCACACTACAAAAACACTTATTTTGATTGCCTTTGATAAACACCATAACGACAGATAACGATAGATTGACACTTGGTCTCTATGGTTCGATAATCTTTTATATTACTCTGACGCGTTCGTACACTTGCGAACACCAAGTTTTCCAACGCATCAAACCCACCTTAAGAAATAGAAGAGCAGAAGTTGTTGAAGATGAGATAAGGATTAAGATTGATTGTGTTGGTTCCAAGTTTTTCTTCTTCTTCTTCTTCTTCTTCTTCTTCTTCTTCTTCTCCACTAGCCTTGCTTTCTCTTCTTCTACCTTTTCCTTGAGCTACTTCTTTCTTTCTATTTTTCTGATACATAGAAAACCAAATGACTTGTGCTAGGTGGTAATAGGTAATAACATGTGGTGGTGAATGATTCAAAAACTAGTTGCAAGTGGCGAAGGGAATGTGTGGTAAGAAAGTGATTACAGGTAGTAACAAATATCTCAAGTGGCACCATACTTGTAATATTTGTTCTACCAGAGCTATTGACCCATTATTAGTGTTACCAAAATGTCCCGATTAATAAAAGGTCAGTCCAAATTAATATTAATTAAGTCAATCTGAACTCACTATTTACTCTATTTATCCCAATTGACAACTTTTAGAGCACATACAAACTGAATTGATCTCAATTAATAGGAATTTAGGTATTTAAGGAAATACGGGTGTAGCGGGGTATTCGTTACCATTAGAGATATTGACTAAATCCAAGGTAAATCATACAAGTCGAGTCGCCACCGCACTTTTACTTATCCAAAGGAATGGTTAGAAAGCGAACAAAAACCTAATAGTTTAAACAAAAACTAGTAAAAGGAACAGAGATCTGGGTAAGGGGGTTGGTTATGTAATGGGAAGGTGTTAGGCACCCAAAACATCCTAGGTACTCCTAGGGAGCCCTTTTCATACTTGTTGCAAAGGTTGTTTGTTATGTGAAAATTTGTTTATGCAAACATGATTGAAGAGATGAGAAGAGAATATACAAGTTATTTACATTTTGTGTTTGGATGGATAAACCCATTGCCTACGTACCATCTTATAAAAAAGATTAGGATCAAAACCTCGTAGTTCGGGATAAAAATCTCAAAATTGAGTTGGTGAATTGATTGGTCCAAAATACTTAAGGTCTTTTGTTATCAAAGGGAGAAAACTCAACCAAACCACAAATCCACCATGTGAGGATAGCTTCAACATGCTAGTGAGGGGTTAACCCTATAATAATCATGGAAGACTCATTGTCCATCACTAAGGACATAGGTGAGTATTACATCTACCACAAAGATAACTCAAACCTAATAGCTAAAGGTTATGGAAAATTTGATTAAGAAGTGGCCATTGGAACCACAAAAAGAAATTTGAATGGGTTATATTTACCAATTAGAAGTATGTACAAAATAGTCAAAGTTGACTTAAAGATTCAATTCAAAATAAGTATTGTGAAAAGAAAGTTTGAAAATCAAAAGCATAAGGCTTAGGTTTCTAATGTTGAAAACAATAGTTAAATGTTTGCACAAAAGGTTTTGGCTTGGGTTAGAGTGGAGAGATGAATAAGAAGGGCTAAGTCCTAAGTAAAACAAAAAGATGAGGGATAAAGAATCAAAACCACAAAAAGAGTTCCTCTCTTGAGATCATATTGATGATCCAAGTAGCTCCCATCCTTTGGAATAAGCAACCACAAAGCATAAGCACTCAAAATAAGTCTCTTAAAAGATCCTTAATGTATCTTGTATCTTCCACTTGGATGCACATGGCAATGGTCCTCCAATTAAGCTCAAATGGAAACTCCTAGCACGAAAGCACACACATCAAAAGTTTCATGAAGTAAAAGAAGAATGGACAAGAGTGAGTTTAGAGATTTGAGTCTTCTAATCCATCTTCATTATTAAGATCCTTTTACTCCAATTTTGCATAAGGAAGGTCCTAGAATCTAAATCCAATTCTCCATTTCTTTGCATAGGGGAAGTCCTAGAAACTAAGTCCATTTCTTTGCATTTGGTCCACAAAAATCAAAACAAAAACACAAGCATAATAATATATACACAATTATGTGCTCAAGTGAGCAAAAGGCAAATGACATTAACATAAACATGTGCTCAAGTGAGCAAAGAGAAAAGCAAATGGATAATATGTGCAAGAATAGTAAATTGCATAAAAGTAAAGTGCATAAAGTAAGTGTTAATTGTCAATAGTTAGTGTTAGTAGTTAGTGTGCCATAAGGCAAATTTAGCGCTATGTTAAGCAATCGTAATTTGACTTATGTAGAAGTCACAACTATCTGAGGCCGGTCAATAATAATGTAGGCAACAAACACAAGTTAGGAGTCTTGATTAGTGAACCAAGTCCCAAAACTTGCCATGCCAAAAAGAAAATGAGAATTGATCTTGTATTGGTTTAAGCCTTTTGCATGATTTAGAAGACAACCTATCCTTAATGCAAAGCCATTCACTTGATCAATTGATCAAGATGAATTAGATTTGAATCAAGGAAGATTAAATCTCCCTATCCAATGCTAACTTATCAACCTTCAACTCATTGATCAAGAAGAAAATAAGTAGAAGAAGAAGAAGGAGAAGATGGATAAGAGAAATGGAAATGGAAAAATTAAAGTGCATTCAATGAAATACAATGTACCAATCCTCATGTGTTGACCAATAACATTGAAAGTCAAGGTCAAACAATCAAAAACAGAAGTGAGATGAAGATTGGGAGTCAAGAAATGAATAAACTATTTTTGGCATTTTTTTAATATTTAATTAAACTTGAATAAAAAATAAAAGGGAAAGATCAAACTTCAAAATTACTTCAAATCAACCTTGAAAGGTCCAAGTAATTTATCCTAAGTTCAACAAGGTCAAACAAAGTTTGACAAAGAATTTCAGCATTTTTAAAAGTCAGAAACTATTTTTAATCAATTAAAAATGAATAAAAATAACCTAATTGAATTAAAATCTCAAATAAATCTCAAATCAATTCAAAAATTGATGAGAATATTTTTCATAGATCCATCATCATTCAAATAGGTTAGGAAAATTTTTTTTTTTTTTTTTTGAATATCAAAAACTATTTAAAATGAATTAAAAATAACCAGAAAAGAGAAAATTCATGAAAAATATCAAATGACAAAATAAAAAAAAATAAAAATCAGAAATATAAACTAGGAACTATTTGGGAAATAATGCAATTTGTCCCATAATTTTTGGATTAAAAATGAAAGAGATATTGATTTTTGAAATAAAATGGATTTTAAGAAAATAAAATGGAATTAAAACAGAAAATAGAAATTGGAAAAAACGAGAGCCCTTGGATCTGAGCTCATTAATTGAGCTGGCAGATCCAAGGATCTAGAGGCGCGCGCTCATGGAACACCAAAGTCAATGCAGTCACATGAGAAAGAAATAAAAGTCATAACAAGCAATGGTCAGGATTCGATCTGGGAAAAAGATCACACGGCCAGGATTCAAACTGGAAACAGACGGCCACCGGAGCCACCTTCTTCTCCGGTGAGCCTGCAGATTCCGGCCAAATTTGCAGGTCTTTAAACCTTAATGAAAATGCACGATCCTTATACCAAAATGAAGCTGGGGTGATGTACATCACCCCTGTAACCTTGAATCACACTCAAGATTCCTATAAATGGAGAAATCTGAGGTGGAAGATTCAGGTATGCAAGATGCAGATCAAGGAAAAGCAAAATTTAAGCTACCACTAGCTTGCCTCTCAAGTGAGGACTTCAGAAAACACTAGATCCAAGCAAAAAGGTCCATGGATGATGAGAATCGAAGACAATATCAGTTGGAATGTAAGCTTGAGTTCTGGTAATTTGAGCACGATGCCTTGCTTGCTTTGCTAAAACAGAAGTTCAATGAGATGTATGATGAAGGTTTAGAAGCATTATATCTAAGAATTCAATCAGATGAAGTTGAATTTTAGATCTGAAAAATTTGAGAGAAATGCAATTGCTTCTTTAGTGATGGCTATGGAAAGAATTCTGCAGCATTTCAGGTTGAATTAGGCGTGTGAAATGAATGGAATGAGGTCTCTATTTATAGAGGAAGTGGCAAGAAGCTTGTGATCAATCCGTGTGCATGGCATGTGGAGCTTCATTGCATGGGCTTGCATGATCATGCACAAGGCCCAAAAACAATGTCAAATGGATTCTGAGCATCAGCCAAATGAAATTGGACGTGTGACTTGCAAGGCAATTGCTTATGTACCAAGATTTCAAGTGAATTCCTCATTTGTACCTAAACAATCATCTCTTCGAAAGTACCATTTAGAAAATCCAAACATAGACATATGGGTAATGGTTGGAAAGGTCTTTGTATAAGGAACAAATGTTATGTTGGACAAAAACTCATTTGAAGTGTGGAAATTTATGAAATTTAAGCTTGAAGTGTAAGGTGCATGACATGTCAAGGCAAGGTTTCTAAAATTGGCCAACTTTCAAGCCCCTCTGTTTTGATGATGCAAGCCTCAAATGGAAAACCCTCAAACATAAAAGTTGTAGATCTTTTCAATACAATCAAAATGGACTTAAATTTTGCATCATTTGGAGTTTTGATGAAAGAGTTATCGACACTTGAAGTTGGACTTTTTTGACTTTTAATGCATTTGGTCAAAAAGGACCTATAATGTCTTGCATTATCACATGTATTTCCTTTGAGATTTTGAAATTTTGTTCAACATAACATTTTAAGTAGACATCTTAAGATTTCCAATGCATTTTATCCCACCTCAAAATCATAAAAAAATGAATGAGTTATGTCCTTGGGAAGTTGACCCACAATTAGGGTTTCAGTCAAAATGACCTATAATGTATTGGAATGGAAGATGGCCTTCCAAGCTTCAAATCAATTTTTGATGAACATGAAAGTTGTTTATATTGTCCTTAAGAACATTTTTTATTTTGGAACCATCTCCATTTGACCAACACATAAAACGTTAGGTCTCAGTGCATTTCAAAATAGTCAGATGAATTGACTGATCAACTTCTCAAGTCCATGACTCATATCTTGATGAATTGATGATTGAGGATACTCAAATAAGTACAAATATGCATGAAATTTATGAATTAAAGAACTTCCCTTGATTACATTTGACCATGGGCTGAGGTTGCTTCATGAGCAAGGCATTGTGATGCACAGATGAATTAGGGTTCCTCTGAAGAACAAACCTTAAACCATTTGACTTGCTTTGATCAAAATGATGCATTGAGGTACTAGGGATGCATATTTGATGGATGAGAGATTTGGGGCCCATTACCATGCTTGCTATCATCTCCTCTTGACCATGTCTTTGCACAAAGGATCTTTTTGAGGCTCTTGGCCTGGTGATTGCTCAAGCTACAAACAAAAGATGTTAGTGACATATTTTTGTGCTTTTGGTTAGTAAACAAAATGAGAAAAGCAATGATATACAAATCAAGCATGCTTGGTGATCTCAAACTACTCACAAGAGGTCCTACCCAAAGGCAAAGGGAACCAGGATGCTAATGATCCTTGAGGCTATGCAAATGAAATGTTATGATGCCATGAGGGATCTTAGGGACAAAAAACCGCCACAAGAGGAAAGCCCCGGATTGTCCGCAAGGCACCATCAATATTAGCTTTAATACGTTCCAAAACAAATATTAGAAAACTAAAAAACCAACAAATGCTAATATATGATAAGTGGTAAATTAAAATATTTTAACATCCGAAAATAATTTAAGTGCATTTCTGAATCCACCACATCATGCTTCTATTAAAGAATTAATGAAAACTAATCTAGAACCGAAATTAGAAAGAGAAAAAAAATAGAAATGAGCAAGATATAAAAGGAAGTAAGATATAAAAAGAAAAGGGGAGGTTTTTATTTTTCTCTTCTTTCTGATGGGAGTGTACAAGTTTCTTTTCTTTCTCTATTTTATTTATCTCTCTTTTTAATTAGGTCAAAATTATTTTGATAACCGTGGAGCAGTTTTAATTGGAATGAAAAATAAAGCAAGGCAAAATTTTACTATCCCATTTATTTGTAATTATAGGTTACATTTAAAAAACATTACTAAGTCATTTAGTATCATAGGTTTCACCTAACATTTATTCAAGTGTTATTAGCAAATAGTATTCTCAAATTTATATAATATCGAAGATCTAAATTTATAGTCAAATAATAAAGCACTTTTTCCGAAAATATTGTAAGTGTTAAAATTTATTTATTTACTTTTAAATTAAAGTTGATATTTAGATCTTTGTCTCCAATGTTTTTTATAATATTTTTGTATATATAACTCTATACATTAATAGGTATTTATCAAAAACATAAACTAGCTTGTCGATTTGAGAAAAATATAAATATTATAGACAAGGGTGTAGTTTTAATCTCTACACTAACAAAATAACAACTAAGAGTTAAAGACTCTCATTCTTTATTTTTATAAAATTAATAATTTCTTAACTAGGTTTTTATTTGTTCTTTTAAATTATATTTTTCTTTTTCACAGTTATAACAATGACAAGTCAAGCAGAACAAAGATGTTTTACACTCCGTGGAGGGGAGTGTTTCCTTTGGAAGGTGTCGACAATGGTGCTTTCAAAATTACAATGGTAATGGATATTGTCAAGCCTAGGCCTATGGAGACCCTGTTAATCCTAAATATAAATGCATTTGCATACATAAATGTTAAGCCTATAATAAATATAGCACAAATGTGTTAGTTTAAATGTAAGAGCATATCAAATAACTAGATTATGGCATTTATATATTTTTTAATGATATTTAAGTGTTTTGTATATTTATTGTGATTGGAAATACTATTTTAACTTATTATAATTGGATTTTCGTTAAATAAAAAATACTACTTAGACTTACATAATATTTTATATTATATAATAACAAAAGATTGTTTTTAGAATTATATCTTATAGACTTTAAAAGTCAGTTCATTTTACATAAAAAAAAATTGAAACCAAACAAAACCAATTTATTGATGGTAAACAGTTTTGGCTGGGGCCAATATTCATTACAATTAAGTTGGAGAATTTCGTAAGGCATTTTATTGGTTACTTACACATCAAATGTCCACAGATTTTGGAGATTCATCTTCGGACGCACCAAATTCTAATTGAACGTTAAAATATTTTGGAGATGCATCATCGTTTATTTTACGAAGTTACATCTCTGTAACGTATCAAAACAAAATGTTTCATTTTATATTTTGTTTACGTGTATTCAAATGAAGATTTATAAGTGTTATGCATTATGTTTTGTGACGAGATTTAAATCATACAATCAATATACAAAAAATGACATTCATAAATTCAGATGATCCAAAAATGTCATATATAAATAAAAGACCAATAAATATAAAAAAAATCAAGAACAACGATAATCTAGGTACCGTAGATGCATGAGACAAAAAAGTTTACGTACCAAAAACATGATGAATAAGTAAAAAAGATGTTGTAAGAATCTTAAAGTTCCTCCTCGACAGCTAAACCGAAGGAAAATGAACGAAGAACACGATGTCGCCTCCCTCATCGACGGTACGAAAGCAGATGAAAATGTTGAAAATATTGTTGTTTCTTCAGGCTTGAAGATGGTGTTGAACGTTTCGTTAGGGTTGAAACTGATTTTGTATCATTGGGGTTGAAATTGTGATGTATGCTTCGTAAAAGTTGAAAATTGAGTTGTTTTGTCAGGAGTTGTTTCTTGATTAAAATTGAAATATGCAATTGAAGGGACAAGTCAGCTAGCTCTGTGTAAAGTGAATAAATGATATCACCACAGCTTTTTCGAAAAACTGTTGTGATATATGATGGAATTTATAAAAAAAACCTCATGTCTTATGCAAATAAAATTTGTTAAAAATACTAAAAAAATATATCACAATGATATTTTTGGAAAATCGTGGTGATATAATATTGACATTGATATTAATCATATTTTAGAAAAATAGTATCAGGTTTTAAGTAATTAAAATTTTAAAAATAGAAAATATATCACAACGGTTGGTTTAAAGAGTCGTAGTGATATATCTTTCTTTGATTAAATAAAAATTAAGGGCGGTGCTAAATTCTGAAAAAATCACGAAATAACAGACATTGAGAGTCGAACTCATGAAACGTCAAATTATATCACCACGGTTGTTTTAATAAATTGTGATAATAAATTAACAACGATTAATTAAAAATAAAAATATTATATAGGCACATGAAATTTAAGATATCACCACGATCATTCGAAGAATCGTGGTAATGATGGTGTTGTTGTATCTACTTTGTATAGTAGTGAGATCAATGGTTTGTTAAACTGTATCACTATATGTTTAAAACTTAGGTGTTGCTTTCTTTTTTGGACGTCAGTGATCTATTGGCTTTGGTTTTCCTGTTGTGTGTTGTTGCATGTTAGAGTTTTTGTTTGGATTGACTTATTGTTTGTTTTGCATGCAACTTTTAGTTTTATATTTGTTTTTTCACATGGATTTCTCTTTATACTAGTTTAGAGCACTTTATGTGCTCATATTATTAAATTTTCCTATTAACAAAAAAGAAAATTAATATTATTTGTAAAGGGGAAGAAAATATAAAAAAAGAAAGAAGTCAAAGAACAACAAGGAAAGGGGTTGAGCCTGACCTCCTAATGAAAAAACGAAAGCTAAGTAAACCTATCTTATCTCTAAAAAAACAAGACATCGCTAAACGAACCTCATCCCACTAAGTTAAGTGATTACAAACCAAATCAAGATTAGCAATCTTGTCTACACATTGATTGTCCTCTCTAAAATCAGAACATATTAAAAAGTTCATGGATGAGATTAAGGAGATGGAATAGAGTCATCTATTTCTAAGCCTCCAACGGGTCATGCTAGGACTTGTGAAAGAAACCAAAGAAATATTTTAATCAAATTTGATCCAAAGGTTGTGTCAACCTCTCCGATTGGCGATTTCTATAGTCACTACAAAAAGAAACTATATGTAGCCACGTGATATTCACTTTGCAACACTAAAAATCAATTCACAACACATTTATTGTGACGTGAACTTTCACGCGGCAGAAGCACGTAAGACAACTTTGTTACCACGTGAACATCACATCCCAACTTTGCCATGTGAAAATCACGTCGTAACAGGTTTTTCAGCTTTATCTGTTGTAACTCAGCAATAACAGGGGTAACAGTAAAGGTGACAATAATTTGTGACGTGATATTCACGTGGCAAAATTGTGAAGTGAAAATCACTTCACAAAGTTGTGAAGTGAAAATCACATCACAAAATATATTTTTTTAAATAAAAAACTATCATTATTGTTTTACATTTCAATATATACTAAAATTAATAATAATTTTTTTAATAAAAATAAATTCAAAATTAATAATAATTTGTTTTTTGTTTTTTAAATATAAATTATTAATAAAAAATTTAAATAATAAGTTTATAATATACTAAAATGAATAATTAATATCTTATAAAAATTAAAAATTTAAATTTAAATAAAATAAATCCTATGGATCGTCGGGAACCGGAAACTCGTCAAGGTTAAGATTATCGTCATCCATCTGTTCTTGACCACCAACTCCTTCATTTCCACCAAATTTGTAGATTCAGTTGCCATAAGTATCTTTTGGGCCGTTTGGAAAGATATACAAAGTTTGGTTCCTCCACTACTAGCCGACACTTTTCATACTTTGCACACTCGACATCAAAAGAAGAATGGAATGTTGATATGTTGCCTTCCATTGCTCTATAATTGGCTTATCTCATATGTGTTCAAGCCTGATGCTCACATCAGTGAAATGTCCAATGGGGAGTGGGCAAGAACTCTGGTGTCTTTGTCTAGTGAGGATATCATTTGGTACCGACACAAGCTGAACGTTGAAGAAATCATTATCAGTTGTGGTAGTTTCCCAAATGTGCCACTAATAGGATCTAAAGGTTGCATCAGCTACAACCCCATGTTAGCTTTGCGACAGTTTGGATACCTTATGCATGGAAAGCCCGATGATAAAGATTTAGAAGAGATGGTTTTGAATGATATGGGAACCAATGATCCTTTTCTCCTCCGTAAGATCATTCGATCTTGGGAAAAGGTGCATACCAAAGGAACAAAATTAGTAAAGAAGAATGATGCAGCAAGGGTTCCTTATCAGCAATGGATCTCGAAGAGGATCAAAGTTGTGAAGCTCCCTTTTTCTATAGAGATTCCTCTAAGGTCTACTTCATCAGAACCAGTCCCTGTTTCTCTTGAAGAGGTAGAAGAACTTCGAGCCATGGTAGCTAAACTTAGAAAGGAGAAAGATGGTCTGCAATCTGAACTCTACAAAGAAACTGGGAAAAATATGATTCTCAAAAGGAAGAGTAACCAAAGGAAGGAAATTTTGAATGAGATTCGTAAGAAGAACAAAATTGAGCAAGATCTCAAGGAAAGAGTCTTGGAGTGCCTAGATCAGGCTGATAGTGGATTAGGTTCACTCCGTGATGAGTTAGCTAAGGCTAAAAAAGATGGACAAAAGTGGAAGCGTTGGTGGGACCTAGCTACTAAGCAAAAGAAGGAGGTAAGGGAAGAGCTTGAAGCCCAAATACAAGAACTGAAGGAGCAACTTCGAAGCTCCGAAGCTGAAATGGTGCGTGAAAGACGTCTTAAGGAACAAGCCCAAAGAGCCTCTCAAATATGTCCTAAAGCCTTGGAAGAGAAGTGTGATGAGTTGAATACCAATAAGGAGCTAGCTAGTTATTGGAAGGAACAATATGAGTCTCTGAAGAGCCAAAGCATGGGTTGGCTAAATCATAGGAAGCATTTGAATGAGATATTGGATGAGTATGAATGCACCATCAACCTTCTGCAGCCAAGTCTTAATGCATATCGTACGAAGTTGGCTAACCTCATAGAGTTTTGTAATGGCGTGGCCACAGACTTACCATGGAAATTAGAAAATGCTCTAGAGGACATGGATGAAAATAACACTCATCCTTCGGCTTGTGACCTTGTTTTGCTTTGCGAAAGGATGATGCGAAGATTCAAAGAAGAATTGAAGGCACACAAAGAGTGAGTTTCTAAGAGGACTCTTTAAGTTGTTTGCTTCGTGTTATTTCCAATTTTTTGTATTTGGCTTAATGTTTTGTACCCACTTTGACTGTGTACTTCATACTCTTTGGCTTCATTGAATGAATGGGTATTGAATTTTTGAATCAGCTTCTGACTATTGTTTTTTGTTTCTGTTCACATTACTTTCAAAGTGCATGCTCAACAACTGCGAAGTTTATAAGAATCCCTCAAAATAAATAAACATAAAATGCATTCATACATACATTCATGCGTTCTCCATATAAATAAATAAAAACTCATTCTGTTTTCTCTAATAGTTGTTACACACTGAGTCCTCAACACCCCTACAACACCAGAGCCAGCGCTCGTCGAAGAATGGCGGACCAAGAACAAGAATTGGAGCGAGTAAGCTTAGAACTCGAAGACCTACGAGGAAACATGGGTCAAGTCATGGAGATACTACAGGTCATCAGGGCAAAGTTGGACACCCAAACGACGGTCGTTTCAGAAATCGCCGGTCCTACGATTGAACCCCAACCTGGAAGGACAGTACCAACCACCTGGCCATCTTATGGTTTACCTCCCGGTTTCACACCTCTAGTTGAAGGCGCCCTTGGTTTTGTACAATCCACTCAGCAGACGGTTCCTTTACCAACTATCAATGAAACTCATCATGTGGTTCACATGTTCGCACCACCTCTCGTTCGTGCACATGTGCAACCTTACTTTGAGGATCAACAACATGCTCCGGACTTTTCGGACGAAGATGACGAAAGACAGGAAGATATAAGAGGGATGAAAGAGAATTTCCAGATTCTTGAGAAAAGGTTAAGGGATATGGAAGGCGACCAAGTTTTTGGTGCTACTGCTAAGGAGATGTGCTTAGTGTCAGGTCTTGTGATTCTTGCGAAGTTCAAGACCCCAGATTTCGATAGATATGAAGGCCACTCGTGTCCTAAAAGTCACCTTATTATGTACTATCGAAAAATGGTTGCGCACGTAGAGGACGATAAACTTATGATACATTGCTTCCAAGACAGCTTGAGGGGTGCTCCCTCTAAGTGGTACTTAAGCCTTGACCAAAGTAGAATTCGTTGTTTCCAAGACTTATCTGATGCTTTCATCCAACATTATAAGTATAACATGGATATGGCCCCAGATAGGAGGCAATTGCTCAGCATGTCCCAGAAAGATAACAAGTCTTTTAAGGAATATGCACAACGATGGAGGGAAGTGGCCTCGCAAGTCGAACCACCCCTGGCCGAGAAGGAGTTAGCAGATTGGTTCATGGATACAGTAAAACCTATGTTCTATGAAAGGATGGTGAGTAGTGTATCTGCAAGCTTCTCTGACTTGGTCGTCGTGGGCATAAAGGTCGAGCTTGGATTGAAGAATGGAAAAATGGTAACCACCTCTGAAACATCTGGTAATAATGCCAAAAAGTTTCCCGGAAGTTTTCAAAGGAAGAAGGAGGGTGAAACAAATGCAGTGTCAACCAATCAAAGAAGGAGACATTCATGGAAGAAGCAACATCAATTTTCTCAGCAACAACCAACTTATCCAGTGTAGTATGTTCAACAACCGTATGTAGCCGCAGTCACACCAAATTTCAACCAGTCACAAACTCCTGTCTATCAACCTATTCAACAAGCACCAGTATACCAGCAAGTACCCACGCCACCTGCTTATCAACCGCCAAGGGAACAGGCTCGTCGTCCACAAAATCCTCCAAATCAAAATAGGGTACAAAGAGGTAAACTTCTGTTTGCTTCAACCCCTATGACATACACTGAATTGTACCCATCGTTACTACGAAAAGGGTTGGTGACTCCCAGACCTTTGGGTCCTCCACCAAATCATTTACCTCCATGGTACAATCCAGATGCCCATTGTCCTTTCCATGGGGGCGCCCATGGGCATGATCTAAAGGGATCTTATGCTTTGAAGCATATTGTGCGAGAGCTGGTTGAGAAGAAGATTCTTTCATTTCGAGATGTCGGACCCAACGTAAAAAGTAACCCTCTTCCGGCGACTGGGGATGTTAATGCCATTGAGGATGCTTCTGATGTTGGTATAATCAAAAATGTTGAGAATGTTAAAACTCCGTTGCTAGCGCTTCATGCAAGATTGGTGGGAGCTAGTTTGATTAATACACACCACGACAATTGTGAAGAATGTGTCGTTCATCCAAGGGGATGTAAAGTGGTACAAACTGATATTCAAAACTTGATGGATCAAGGTGTTTTGCAAGTTTGTGGTCCTACAACAAACGAGGAAGTTTCAGTCATTGAACCCGTTTTCAATCTACCAGAACCGTTTGAGATAACTTATAATAGGAAAGATGTTGTTCATCCATCACCCGTGGTAGTTTGTATGCCTACCCCCTTTCCTTTTGAAAGCACCAAAGCGGTACCTTGGAAGTATGATATAACTGTGGTAGATGGAGTGGCAGATGGAAAACCCAAAGCTGCTGAAAGTAAGAAAGGCTTGAAGAATGTTGACACTGATATCACTAACATCGCAGGGACGAGCAGGATGACCCGCAGTGGTCGGATTTATACTCCCAATATTAATACAAACCCTCAAGAACCAACCAGGGAAGGTGTAACTGCAAATCCTACCCCAGAGTATGGAGGGACACAGCCGGCAGTGCAAGCAGATGAAGCGAGTGAATTTCTAAGAATAATAAAGAAATCTGACTACAAGATAGTTGATCAGTTACATCAGAGACCGTCAAAAATATCTATTTTGTCTTTGCTTCTGAATTCCGAAGCTCATAGGGAGGCTCTACTGAAAGTGCTTGCTCAGGCTCATGTTACCCAAGATATAACGGTTGGCCAATTCAATGGGGTGGTCGCCAATATCACAGCCTGCAACACTCTAAGTTTCAGCAATGAAGAGCTACCCAAGGAGGGGAAGAATCACAATCGCGCCTTACATGTATCCATAAAGTGCCAAGAAGATGCTCCGGCCAGAGTTTTAGTTGACACTGGATCGTCCCTCAATGTTCTAGTAAAGAGGGAACTTGCTAAATTATCTTACCAAGGTTCGGAATTGAAGCCTAGCGCACTTGTGGTAAAAGCATTTGATGGTTCTCGAAGAACATTAGTTGGGGAGGTAGAGCTACCAATCCAGATCGGACCGCATGTATTTCCCATCAATTTCCAAGTCATGGACATAAATCCCGCTTACAGCTGCCTTTTGGGACGTCCATGGATACATGCTGCTGGGGCAGTAACTTCTACTTTGCATCAGAAAATGAAGTTTGTTGTCGATGACAAACTCGTCATTGTCTCGGGTGAAGAAGATTTTATCATCAGTCAACTCTCCTCTTTCCGTTATATCGAGACTGATGAGGATGCCTTAGAAACCTCTTTCCAAGCACTCGAAATATCCAATGCCACACTTGCCGAGGTGGAGGATCCTATTGAGAAAACCAGTTTGTCGTTCGCCTCTTTGAATAGTGCAAGATCATCAGTTGAAAGTGGAGGCCCTGTAGGTTGGGGGCAAGTCATCAACGTCAGCGAGAAAAATGATCGTTTTGGTTTGGGGTACAAGCCTTTTGCTAATGGAGGAGCCCTAGTCCCTACAAAGGACCGTGTGCGGAGCATACAAGAAGTTTTCCTGAGCACAGGACTTATCCATGGAGATCAGGTTGGTGCAGTTGAAGATGACATTGAAGATGGAGAAGCATCAAGTCTAATATACCGGTGTGAAGCAGCCTTAACAAATTGGGAATCAGTTGAGATTCCAGAAGTTTTTCCTATGTCAAAGTAATTGTGTTTTTCTTTGTTTTTGAAAATCCTTAGCTCTTCCCAAGGCTAATGGATCATTTGTAGGGCCCCTTTTTAATCTCAAAATCATTATGACAAATAAAGAGCATTTTGTTCAAATTCTTATCGTTCATTCATTTGTTTTTCTTTCCTTAAAATGGCAATCCATTCAAAACCTACAAAAATACTTTTATTTCTTTTGCATTTTATTTCCATTTTTCTAAAAAACCATCATTAAAAAAACATGCAGAATAATCAATAAACCAATTGAATTCGATGATCCCACTACTTTTTATAACTTTGAACTCCCCGTCTACCAAGCGGAAGAGAATAGTGAGGAAGATTGTGATTTCCCTGAAGAATTGGAAAGGATGCTCGAGCACGAGTCAAAGGCCCTTCAGCCGCACCAAGAACCAGTGGAAACAATCAACCTTGGCACTGAGGAAGACAAGAAAGAGGTTAAAGTTGGGACTACACTTGGGGCAAGCATCAAAGAAAGATTGATCAAGTTGCTACAAGAGTATGTAGATGTATTTGCTTGGTCGTATCAGGATATGCCAGGTTTAGATACTGATATTGTTGTCCACAAGCTACCACTACAGCCAAATTGTCCGCCAGTGAAACAGAAGCTCCGAAGAGCAAGACCCGACATGGCTCTAAAGATTTGTGACGAGGTGAAACGTCAATTTGATGTGGGTTTTCTAGGAGTCGCAAAGTACCCTCAATGGGTAGCTAATATTGTACCTGTACCCAAAAAGGATGGCAAGGTCGGGATGTGTGTTGATTATAGGGATTTAAACAAAGCTAGTCCAAAGGACGATTTTCCCCTGCCACATATTGACACTCTGGTAGACAACACTGCTAAGTTCGCAGTCTTCTCCTTTATGGACGGATTCTCGGGTTATAATCAAATTAAGATGGATCCAGAGGACATGGAAAAGACCACATTCATCACCCCTTGGGGAACATTTTGCTACAAGGTAATGTCATTCGCTCTCAAAAATGCTAGGGCAACTTACCAAAGAGCAATGGTCACTCTTTTCCATGATATGATGCATAAGGAAATTGAGGTTTATATGGATGATATGATTTCAAAATCCCAAAGTGAAGAGGATCACATAGACCATTTGCAAAAGCTATTCGAGCGTCTTCGAAAGTTTCGACTACGGCTGGATCCTGCTAAATGCAACTTCGGTGTCCGATCTGGAAAGTTGCTTGGTTTCATTGTTAGTCAACGAGGAATTGAGGTAGATCCAGACAAGGTTAGGGCAATACAAGAAATGCCTGCTCCACGTAAAGAGAAAGAAGTTAGAGGATTCATGGGACGTTTAAACTACATCTCTAGGTTTATATCTCATATGACTGCTACGTGTGAACCTATATTCAAGTTACTGAGAAAAAATCAAGTTGTTAAATGGAACTCTGACTTCCAAATGGCTTTTGAGAAGATCGGACAATACCTGCAAGAGCCCCCTATTCTAATTCCACCTGTTCAGGGGAAACCACTCTTTATGTACTTAATTGTGCTTGAAAAGTCAATGGGATGTGTGCTGGGACAACATGACGAAACCGGCCGAAAGTAGCATGCCATCTACTATCTAAGTAAGAGATTTACCGATTGTGAAACCTGATATTCACTCTTGGAGAAAACTTGTTGTGCTTTAGCATGGGCCGCTCGTCGTCTAAGGAAATACATGATTTGTCACACTACTTTGTTGATCTAAAAACTGGATCCAATAAAGTATATCTTTGAAAAGCCTGCTTTAACTGGAAGACTCGCCCGTTGGCAGACGTTACTGTCTGAGTATGACATCTAGTATGTATCTCAAAAAGCCATTAAAGGAAGCGTGTTGTCTAATTACCTGGCAAACCAGCCCGTTGAAGACTACCAGCCGTTGAAATTTGACTTCCCTGATGAAGACATTATGGCAGTAAAAGATTGTGAAATCCCAGGACTTGATGAAGGACCTGAACCCGGATCTCGGTGGAAGCTCATGTTCGATGGTTCCTCCAATTAAATGGGGCACGGTGTAGGAGCTGTTTTATTAAATCTGAATGGTGGATACACTCCTTTCACAGCAAGGTTGTGTTTTGATTGCACAAACAATATAGCGGAATATGAGGCGTGCATCCTAGGCATTGAAGCAGCAGTTGACCTCTGAATCAAAATCCTTGAAGTATGTGGAGACTCAGCCTTGGTGATATACCAAGTCAAAGGCGAATGGGAAACCCGTGATACAAAGTTTATCCCATACCGTTCCTATGTCATGGAATTAATAAAATACTTTGACGAAATCACTTTCCGTCATATCCCAAGAACTGAGAATCAAATTGTTGATGCTTTGGCAATGTTGGCTTCAATGTACCAAGTTAGATTCCATAATGAAGCACCTCTCATTCAGATCGAGCGGAAAGTTGAGCCTGCCTACTTCCAGTCGGTTGAAGAAGAAGCCGATGGTAAACCCTGGTTTCACGACATCAAATGCTTTTTGCAAAATCAAGAATATCCAACAGATGCAACAGTCCTTGACAAGAAAACATTGAGGAAGTTAGCATCCAAATTCTTCTTAAGCAATGGTGTGTTATACAAGAGAAACCATGACATGATTCTGCTCAGATGCGTGGATGGACGTGAAGCGGACCTGTTGATCAAGGAGATTCATGAAGGATCCTTTAGAACTCATGCCAATGGGCATGCCATGGCCAAGAAGATTTTGAGAGCGGGTTATTACTGGTTGACCATGGAATTCGACTGTTTCAATTATGCTAGAAAATGTCATAAATGCCAAATCTATGCCGACAAGGTACACGTGCCTCCGACCCTACTAAATGTTTTGACGTCACCTTGGCCTTTCTCAATGTGGGGCATCGACATGATTGGCGCCATCGAGCCTAAAGCTTCCAACGGTCACCACTTCATCCTGGTTGCCATTGATTACTTTACCAAATGGGTAGAAGCCGCCTCTTATGCTAATGTGCCAAAACAAGTGGTTGCACGATTCCTTAAGAAAGAGATCATTTGCCGTTATGGAATTCCAAGCCGGATCATCACAGATAATGGGACGAATCTGAACAATAAGACCATGAAAGAATTATGCGAAAGCTTCAAGATTGAACACCATAACTCTTCACCGTATCGACCAAAGATGAATGGCGCTGTTGAAGCCGCTAATAAAAACATCAAGAAGATCCTGCAGAAAATGGTGAAAACCTATAAGGATTGGCACGAAATTCTCCCCTTTGCACTGCATGGATATCGAACTTCCGTCCGCACTTCAACAGGGGCAACCCCGTTCTCTTTGGTATATGGGATGGAAGCAGTTCTCCCAATTGAAGTGGAGATACCTTCAATGAGAATCCTGATGGAACCAAGCTAGAAGAGGTTGAATGGATTCAGAATAGATTTGATCAGTTAAACCTTATAGATGAGAAGCGAATGACTTCTTTGTGCCATGGACAGTTATACCAGAAACGGCTCAAAAGGGCTTTTGACAAGAAAGTACGTGTTCGGGAATTCAGAGAAGGAGACCTCGTGCTTAAGAAGATCTTGCCAATACACAAGGACTCACGTGGGAAGTGGACTCCCAATTACGAAGGCCCATATGTTGTGAAGAAAGCTTTCTCCGGAGGTGCCTTGATTCTCACAACTATGGATAATGAAGAGCTCTCACACCCCGTGAACTCTGATGTAGTTAAAAAATACTATGCCTAATAAAAACCCGCTAAGTCGAAAACCTGAAAGGGCGATTTAGACAAAAAAGGGTATCCCGGTGGACTGAAAACCCGAAAGGGCGGTCCAAGCAAAAGTTAGGGATGAAAAAAAAGGTAGCTCGCTAAGTTGAAAACCTGAAAAGGCGACTTAGGCAAAAAGGAGCGTCCCGGTGGATTGAAAACCCGAAAGGGGGATCCAGGCAAAAGTTAGGCGCACAAGGCATAAACTGCACAGTTGTTACTGATTGACACAGAAGAATCTGAGGCGGAAGGTCAACCCAGTTACTCCCTTTAGAAGCAAGGTTTTGGGGAATCATATCTATTAAGGATGTTAGTGGTCACTGAATTCAACGCAAACCTTTCCTTATTTCCATTTTCCAAATTGTAATATTCCATGGAGCTACGCCATTTGTGTGCTACCATTCTTGAATAAAATACAAGTTTTCCTAATCATTGATAATTGTGTTCTTCTATGTTTTTCTTTATTATGCAAAGTGTCATTTATTTGTTAATAATGAAATTTTGAAACCTGAATTTTTTTTTTGAAATTTAGTAAAAGGAACAAAATTACTTTGATATATGTGAAAATCAAAGGAAAATCATTTGTTTTCCCGGAAGTCTCAAGATTGCATAAATATTCTTGGATCACCAACAAAAATCTCCATGGAACACAACTTATTAATCCTCTGGAAAGATGGACCTCTGGTTATTTGTAACTGTCAATCATAATAGATTCTCCTCTGGATACGCCTGTTAATTGTACGGGCTTGAGTTATTGGTGTTGAGGAATCAGAATCCCTGTAAACAGTCCCTACAAACTCCCAGTCTACCAAGTGTCAGCATTCTCATAATCATGATCATTCATATATCATGCATAAAAGAAAATTCAAAACCATGCATAGCCGAAATATACTTCGGGCTCATTTTGCATTGACCCAGGTCTTGTTGTTGATCTTATATCCTTTAACCTCTAATTCCAATTTGAATTTGGTGCCCTTAAACCATCATCCGGTTTTCGCAGTCATTTTCAAGTCCAATTGTGGTTGGCAAAATCTGTTAAAAGCTGGTTGTAATCCATTTGCTTACAGTCAAAATCCAATTGTTGTTGGCACCTATCCGTTAAAAGTTGGTTGTGATCCATTTCTTTACGGTCAAAGTCCAATTGTTCTTGGCACGTACAGAGAGTTTAATTACCTTGTCTTTCCTGATGGTTCCGTGAGAGTCATGTATGACTCATCATCTTGAGGAATTCCCAGAAGCTTGGAGGTTTTTGTGTTAGAAAACTCCAATGATGTTGCTTTGTATGTTTTTCAAGCGTCAGCAGGTCATGTATGAATCTGTTGTTGAAGTTTTCTTTGGGTTTTTTCCAGTGTTGTCAGGTCATATATGAACCTGTTGTTGAAAATTCTTTGAATAATCAAGTGTTGTCAAGTCATATATGAACCTGTTGTTGAAAATTCTTTGAATAGTCAAGCATCAGCAGGTCATGTATGAATCTGTTGTTGAAGTTTTCTTTGGGTTTTTTCCAGTGTTGTCAGGTCATATATGAACCTGTTGTTGAAAATTCTTTGAATAGTCAAGTGTTGTCAGGTCCTAGATGAACCTGTTGTTGAAAATTCTTTGAATAGTCAAGTGTTGTCAGGTCATATATGAACCTGTTGTTGAAAATTCTTTGAATAGTCAAGTGTTGTCAGGTCATATATGAACCTGTTGTTGAAAATTCTTTGAATAGTCAAGGTTGTCAGGTCATATATGAACCTGTTGTTAAAATTTCTTTGAATAGTCAAGCATTGTCAGGTCATATATGAACCTGTTGTTGAGCTTTATTCCAGTATTACCAGGTTCTTGATATTCCCCAGCATTGTCAGGTCATATATGAACCTGTTGTTGAGCTTTATTCCAACATTACCAGGTCATGTATGAACCTGTTTTGAAGAATCTTTCTCTATGTTTGTTTCAGTGTTATCAGGTCATATATGAACCTGTTGTAGAATTTTTTTTTCTATTCGGATTTAGTAAGTCATATGTGAACTTACTACCGAAATCTCTTGTATTCTAAGTATTGTTTATCAATTTTCACTTTGATTACTCCCCAGTGTGTGTCTGATTCTCCAGCAAGATTGTTTTCCCCAGCGAGTTGGTTTTTGCCATTTGTCTGTTTCCCTGTGAACCATCAGCATTCCCCACAGATTTTTGTTTCATTCTATATTAATCATAAAGCATCATGCTAGGGTTATCTTATGTCTGATCATATCCCTAGCAAATCAAATAAAAAAGAGTCATTCATTCAGGCATTCATCTCATATCATATCCTATCATTTGCATTTCAGGATCAAAATTCGGGTCTTCTTAGTATTTAACTATCTCCCACTATGATCATATGAAGAGTGTACTTCTTCATATTCTCATGTTGAAGATACTTAAATAGAGGCAACTGTCATACCCCAATTTTTTCCGGGCATTTTAAATTTTCATAAATCTGATTTTATTGTTCAAAATGCATCATATGCACAACATGACACACATTTCATCACGAGGTACATTACCTTAGTTTCATATCACTATCATGTCATTTCCGCATTATATAGAAACATGCATTTCATAAATCCAAATTTCATCTAAAAAATATGGTTCACAAGCGCGACTTACGGATTAATTCTTTGGATGGCTTGATTTACAAACCCGGTGCATCATTCTTGGTCCATTAAAATTTTATTTCAAAATATTTCATGGTGAAGTAACATTTTGTCTGCCTAGGAGGATTTGTGGTCGAATGATGGTTTGTTTGGTCAAAACCATTGACCAAAATCAACAAGCCAAGGGTGTTTGGTCTAAGATAGATTTATGGTATTCCATATCAATTTGGTAATCATCATATTTGGTTACTTCAGACATGTCACGCATTGCTCATTAAAATCAGAATTTTATGTCCACTCTTGCATTTGAGTAACCAGTAGAGGTTATGTCCTTGGATAAGTTAGAATTGGGCCTTTCCATTTCTACTGAACACAAAAAAAAACTCACATTTGGTTTAGAAAATAAAAAGAGGGATGAACTTTTATTGGACTCGTTTAAATCACCAACCTACATAAGCCACTTTCCATGTCTAAGTAATTTTCCATTTTTTAACAATTCATTACATGACATTACAATCCTACACTCCATACAGTTCATTCAAACTTTCAAACTTTCATTCAATATATCCAATTCCATTCAATACAATTCAATAGACTTACATACAAATCCAATTCAATAAACATTCATTACATAATCTCATTCATTCAATTAACTTTCAATACACAATCTAACAATTCAATACGTTTCCAACCCAATCCCATGAGTATTTCAAAATAGCCTACCAAATACAAGTGCAACCTACTGACCAAGTCGAACCTATCAAACATGTCTATTAATGATTCTAATAGGCCTTTTCATACACAAGTAAAGTCAATAAAATGACCCTGCAAGAACTCAAAACCATGGCCCCGCAAGTTACGACACACCAGGGCAGAAGCATTGTCTTCAAACAACCCTTCACCCAAAACCATTGCCTTGCAAAACTCAGAAGCTCCTATGTCGCCATGATTCCATGCTATTACGAACTTGCTAGAACCTACAAATTTCCATGTGAGCAACATGTTGTGACCTGCATAATTAAGAAAAATCCATGTGTCCTATAATTCAACTCCGACAAGGGTAGCCAACACTTGAAGCCAGTATAAGATATTACCTCATAAGGTTATAAACAGCACCTGGGAGATCACAAATGTTAAAGCGGCATACTAAGCATATCCTAAAGAATTTCCAAGTACTGTTGTGGTTCATGAGCCTGCAAAACCAAGCAAATTAGTAGCTCCTTACAAACAGTCTGCACATAAAAGGAAAAAACAAAAGGAAACCATTCAAGAGGCCCTACGCATCATATTATATGCAACAACTCATTATAGTGTGTTAAACCATAATACATTCACATTTTTATTCTAATTACATCCAATTATAAACCACGACAGTAGCAAGAAGATTTGTCACATTGGGAAGATTCTGCCGGTAAAATGCTTCAGGAAGAGCACGAACCTTGTCTGTCCTAGTTATCAACAAATGGAATAGAGCAATAACATCACCCTCAAATTCAGCTCCACATCCACTATTAATGGTGGTAGGACTAAATTCCTTCCATATAATGTTTTCACAGATATTAGTCGCTATGAATAGGGAAATTCCAGAACTAAAACCATATCCTTTTTTGAAGAAGCTCATCTAAACAAGTTGAAATTCAAAACTAATGAAAGGAATCTCATTCATGAGCTGTAAGCCACAACAGCAAGGTTACACCGGGAATGTACAATGATTCAAACTCGTTTGCTATTTCATAAAAGAAAAGAGGCTAGTGCAACACATACCAAGAGAGCTCCATAGCTATTCAATGACCCCATGTTTTTACCATCAACCAAAAAGGAACTGTTTTAGAGGCCCCAAATTGTTTTTGACCCGACCACTTCATGGCATGAACCCGTTTTGAATTCACTGCCACATGAAAACGTAACAGAAAAGTCCGATTAGAATTCGAGCTTGTAATTTAGGCTACTCACAAATTCGGTTTCAAAATGGTTAAATAGCTAGGATAGGATCCGTCACCAAGCTTTGCAAATAACCAAAGTTTTTCTTTTCACCAATTTTTACTACAGTAAAACCAACTAATTAGCAAGGCGTTAGGATTCAAAAAAATATCCCAAAAGAGAATTAATACAAAATTAGAGCAAGAAAGCTAGGTTCATATTACCGTTTTCGAATAAACGTCAAATAAGGCAGACCAAAATCTAAGCACCCTAAAGGGATTTCGCAGAGATACCCTTCTGGATCTCCATAAGCCATCTGAAACCCTAGTTGTTGAGTATAAAAAGAGGCGAACAGGAGGCAAAAGAAATCGACCACGAAAAACCCTAAATATCAGAAGACGAAAAATCCTTAATTTTGGTGACGGCGTGAAAACCCTAGCGAAGAGAGGAAGATACAAGCTCACCATCACCGCCGAGCCACCGCCGAAGGTGAGCCTTCTTAGTTGATTGATTTTCTTTTAAAGCTATGGTTTTTTTTTCGCGTTTAGAGTGAGAGAGGGAGGTGCAAAAGTTTGAGAAGATGAGTGAGATTGAGAGATGACGAGAGGTTGAGGATTAGATTTAGAGTGAGAATAGGGAGTGCGAGCGATTGAGAGAGGACGAGTGAGATTGAGGGAGTGAGGACGATGAATGATTTCTGGGTTCTGTTACCGTTTCTCTCACATTCTCTTTCTTTTATCTATTTTAAAAACAGGCATTTAAAACTTAATATTGTTTAGTCTTCCCTTGCACCTTTTTATAAATTAGAGTCTGTTAGTATGTTGTTTTGTGTTTCCTATCCATTAACCTCTTTTGGTTAAACCCAGCAGCCAGGCGGCTAGGGTTATGTTTTGTATTCCTCCATCATTTTAATTAGTGGTCCATTAACAGTAGCCCATCTCATTTTAATTAATTTTTATTTTAAACTATCTTCATCTATCTCTGTTCATATATTCAAGTTGTTATTAAGGAAACAAATGACCATAAGTGGCCTAGTGGAGAGATAGCAGTTTCACTTTCTTTAGTGGGATGGGTTTGATACTTGGGAGTAGCATATCTCCATATTTCTATTTGTTATGCTTACTATTTCATTTAAATTTTTTATAACTTTCTACTATTTATTTTACTTTTATATTTTTATTAATTTAATTTAATCGTTATTTAGTTGTTTATATTTTTAAATGTTTACCTTTTAGATTTAATTAATGGTTGACTTTCGGATATTGGGTTTTATTCGATTAGTCGATTTTTATGTGTTAGTTAATTTAATTAGGTTATTGGTACCCATGTTCATACCTTTACACATATAAATAATCACATTCAAATTCACTAAACTTCCGATTTAAATTTCACTAACTTTCCATAGTTTCAACCTTTAATTTCATTTCCTCCCATTAGAATCTAGCATTCTTGTGGGAACTCTATTATATATATATAATTAATTTGATATATATATAAAATAGTAAAATTAATTTTATCCCTATAATTTTATTTTATTTTTAAACTATCTTTACAACCCGATTAAATTCTTTTTTTAAAAAAAACACGAAAGAAGAGGACCATTCGAATCTTGCATTCCGGTGGGAACCCTCGAATAATCAGTCCTGAGCCCCACGTTTTGGATTAACCGTTCATTCTCTTCCTTCGTTCTTAAAACAGTTTAATTAACATGGACAAAATAAGGGTCATTGGGATCAAGCATCTCGGCGTAACTCTTTGAACAATTGATTATCATCAAACGTTCACTGTCCATTAAATAATTTTCTTAAATAATTCGAATGAAAAAGGACCATTGGAATCTAGCATTCTAGTGGAACCCTGAATTATTAATCTTGGGGCTTATGTCTCGTTCTTAAATATTCGTCTTTCAAAACTCAAAAAATACTTAATTCTTACCTTAACACCCTTTTAATAAAGATTGAAATGGAACATGGTGTATACCATGCACTCCTGGGATTAAGATTCAAGGTGGATGCCTTGCCTATCTTAGCTCTCGCCATCGTCTAAAATTGTCAATGCGGTTTCTTCAAACCCATTTCTCAATCAAAATTCAAAACACTTAATCTTTATTAAACACTCTTTTAATAAAGATGGAAATGGAACATGGTGTATACCGTGCACTCATGAGACTAGGATTCGAGATGGATATCTCGCTCATCCAAGTTCTCGCCATCACTCAAAATACATCCAACCAATCAAACTCTTTCTCGCCTCTGTGCGATTAATTAGAAAAACCTTTTTCATAAACGAAAGACATATTGTCTTAAGGTGATGCAAAAAAATGTTTCGGCCATGATTGTTGAGTCGAGATAAGTGACGTTTTTCCGAATGATGATTTATAAATCCATTCGATGTGTGGTATACGTCCGCTCCTCATCTGTTTTGGGTAAAACAATGTTTTCGTTGATTAATACAATATAGCTTTCGCTAAAATCGACCAACAAACAAACATTTTTCTACCCAGAACTACGTAAGCCTTGATTTCTCTATTGAGATACGTAGGAGCAGGATTTGTAAATCTTGTCAGGCCCACTAATAAAAAACTTAGGTTTAGTCCTTCGTCAAAAATCCAAAAATATTCTCCTCTCTTCTATTCTTTCTTTCCCTCATAATAACTTGAGAAGACTAACATAAGCTAACATTCAAAACGAAACTAACTAAACGGTTCCCGTTGAATACAACAGACGTGAGGGGTGCTAATACCTTCCCCTTGCGTAACCGACTCCCGAACCCTGATATTGGTTGCGACGACCATAATCATTGTCGTTCTTTCTTGGGTTTTATCGATATTTCCCATTTCCTTTTTAGTAATAAATAAAGTTCGGTGGCGACTCTGTTCAGTCCATCATTGCGAGCGTGCGATTGCGCTTCGCTTTAAAGTCGTATCCCCATTTTTCGAGGTGCGACAATAACAAATAATATATTCTGAAAAATAATATATTATAAACATATATTCTGTTTTTATTTAAAATATAATATAATAATTCTGTTTATACTATATTTTAATTAAAAATATAATATGGTATATTATGAAAATTAATACATTATAAAAAATAATGTTCTAAAAATAATATGTACTTAAACATATATTCCGTTTTTATTTAAAATACAACATAAGAATTCTGTTGATACTATATTTTAATTTAAAATATAATATAGTATATATATATATATATATATATATAAACTGAATAAAATATTATGAAAAATAATATTCTTTTTCTAAAAAAATATAATTAAATATATTAATAAGTTAGTTTTGGATTAACTATATATTTATTTTAATAATATTTTGTTTAAAAAAAATTATCCTACATAATAAATTTACAATAATAACAACCAACAACCCAATATATATATTTAAATCTGAAAAATAAAATTTTGAAATACCTTAATGAAGATAAACAAAAACTTGAATCTTGAGGCTTGATGCTTGAATTGTGATATATCTTGAAGAAAAAAACTTAACATTGTTAGTCATACAATTAAAAAATCAACACAATATTTAACAAATAAAAAACAAAAAATTAAACAATCTTAAAATACATTTTGAGAAAGATAATATTGGAGGAAGAAATTTGAAGATGAAAAATGTTAATGAAATGAATTGAGAGGATTGAAGAAGAGGAAAGGAATTGAGGGAGGAAGAAGATGAAATTGATTCTGCGCGTGAGAGAGAAATACAAAATTTATATAGACAATTCAGCGACGTGAATTTCATGTGGCAACCTTGCAAAATGAAATTCACGTTGCAACTCTCCAAAGGTCAAAAAATTGCGACGTGAAAATCATGACACAAATAAATTTGTCAGTCAACCGTCCTTCATCAAGTCAACGCCAGTCTTCTTCCCTCCTTAACATTTTTTTTAATTTTTAAATTTTATGTTACGGCGTAATTTTCATGTCACAACTTAAATTTTGAAATTTTCAAATCTCCCCTCATCTGCTAACCTGTGCACGCATGACTTCTTTTACTTTTAAAGTTGCGACGTGATTATCACGTCACAACATTTTGTTTAATTTTTTTTGTCTTTCCCATGTGCTAACCTGTACACGTCTGACTTCTTTTACTTTTTTATTTTACTTCTAAAATTGCGACGTGATTACCACGTCACAACATTTTATTCAAAAAAAAATTCTGCCTTTCCGATGTGCATACAGTAGTATTAATTTTTTAAGGGTAATGATAACTTGTGCCCTAGGGGCACAAGATAAGACACCCACTTGTAGAAAGTTTTTGAAAAAACCAATTATAAAATTAATTTTATACCTTTATTAAAATCATTGCACAATTTACAATACAAAATTACTTTCTTTAGTTCTTAACTTGTGCCCTTAGAGCACAAGTTAGCATTACCCATTTTTTAATAATAAAAACATGTAGTAACGTGATAATCACGTCGCAATTCTTTTGTTTTTTGCCATATGATTTTCACGTCACTATATAATGTGGTTGGAGACAATTTTTCATGTAGTGAGTATAAATAATACCATTCAGCTCGGCAGAAAACACATTATTGTGACCAAGAGGGATATCAAAACTGCCCAAATAATCTCCATTCTTGTTTATGAAAATACCACCACAAAAAGAAAACTCCAGGTTGCCAGCAAATGCACCATAAGTATTAGCTTTAATCCAAACATTAAGAAACTAAAAAACCAACAAATACTAATATACGATAAGTGGTAAATTAATATTTTTTAACATCTGAAAAAATTTAAATACATTTTTGAATCCACGACATCATGCTTCTATTAAAGAAGAAATGAAAACTAATCTAGAATCAAAAATAGAAAGAAAAAAAATAGAAATGAGCAAGATATATACGGAAGTAAGATATAAGAAGAAAAGGGGAAGTTACTTATTTTTCTCTTCTTTCTGATAGGAGTGTACAAGTTTCTTTTCCTTCTCTGTTTTATTTTCTCTCTTTTTAATTAGGTCAAAATTATTTTGATAACCGTGGAGCAGTTTTAATTGGAAGGAAAAATAAAGCAGCCAAAATTTTACTATACATTTATTTGTATTTATAGAAATAAAATGTTGCTAAAAATATTAATAGGTTAAATTTAAAAAACATTACTAAGTCATTTAGTATCATAGGTTTCACTTTCAGCTAACATTTATTCAGATGTTATTAGATTTGCATAGTAACATATTTTACTGTTAGTGAATCTCATATATTCATATATGTTGTAGCATATAAACTTGATGTTTTGCATTTAACTAGGATAAATCTCATTCACTCTATTGAAATTGAAGCTATTCAAAATGACTAAGTTTTCTCACATGCCAATTATTGTCATTTTCTTTATTTTTTCAGGTATAAAGATTTTATTATTGTATTTTGTAGCACCTATACACGTATGCTCATAATGTTTATTTGTTGAGTTAACATGATGAAACTTAATTATAACACAAACATGCATATCTTAATTGGGTATAACCATTTGATAGGATAACTACATTCCACATTGAAATTATACATAAATATCTAAATTTATAGTCAAATAATAAAGCACTTTTTTCCGAAAATATTTTAAGTGTTAAAATTTATTTATTTACTATAAATTAAGGTTGATATTTAGATCTTTGTCTCCAATGTTTTTTATAACATTTTTGTATATATAACTCTATACATTAATAGGTATTTATCAGAAACATAAACTAGCTTGTCGATTTGAGACAAATATAAATTTTATAGACAAGAAGGGTGTAGTTTTAATCTCTACACTAACAAAATAACAACTAAAAACTAAAGACTCTCATTCTTTATTTTTATAAAATTAATAGTTTCTTAACTAAGTTTTTATTTGTTCTTTTAAATTATGTTTTTCTTTTGCACAGTTATAACAATGACAAGTCAAGCTGAAGAAAGATGTTTCACACTCAGGGAAGGGGAGTGTTTTCTTGGAAGGTGTCGACAATGGTGCTTTCAAAATTACAATGGTAATGGATATTGTCAAGCCTATGGAGACCCTGTTAGTCCTAAATATAAATGCATTTGCGTACATAAATGTTAAGCCTATAACAAATATAGCACAAATGCGTTAGTTTAAATGTAAGAGCATATCAAAATAAAATAAGTTTAATTAAATTATGGCATTTATATATTTTTTAAATGATATTTAAGTGTTTTGTATATTTATTGTGATTGAAAATACTATTTTAACTATATTATAATTGGATTTTTGTTAAATAGGGGGGTTTGAATTGGGTTTTAAAAACAAAAACTTTTTACCAACTCAAAAACACCATACAATACTAAGAATAAGGAGATAAATACACAAGTATTTTTATCCTAGTTCACTTGAAATCAAAGCTATTTCAGTCCACCCGCCAAGGTGATTCCGCTTTATACCCAATGACTTAATCCACTATAACCAAACAAATTATAGAACAAACACAAAGAACAACTTTCTTTGTCTTCTCAAAGATTCGACTAAACTTAGTCTCCTTAGCGAAATACAAACAAACAGTTCAAATAAGATATTTGTGCATTACAAGATGCTTCTACACAAGCAAATTTTACACAAATGAAATACAAAACACCTAAAGAAAAAATGTGGACAAGGTTGATAGCTTTTTCATGTAGAAAACAGACTTGTCAATTTGTAGCAGTAGCGTTAGCAATAGCAGCATTAGCGTTTGCGTTATTAATATCAGCCTTCTTCAAGTCTCCAAGTCCCACTTATATAGCATAAGAAAGGTACCATTGGAGGACAATTTGGTAATATCAAAAAAGCAGTTGTCCACTAATGGATTAGTGACAGGTGTGAAGAATAGTAATGTCCTTCGCCTACATTTTCAAGTACTGGAAAGAATATTTTCGATTCGTACCATGTACTATTTGATCACATATCTTTTGATCTTATTTTCAATTCCATTAGCTTCTAATGAACAGTTGATGAAGCATGAAAATAAGAAACACAAATCTGAAATCAGAATCTTCACCCAAAAGCTTGACCACATTAGTATTTGGCTTGAGATCTTCAGAGTCTTCAGCTAAGTACCCAAATTTCAGAATCTTCATTCAGAAACTTGCCATGTTAGCGTCTGGCTTAAGATCTTCAGAACCTTCAATTAAGTAACCAAACTTCATAAGCTTGCCATTCTTCAGAAGCTTGATAACCAGAGTCACATCCAGAAGCAGAAGCGGAAAGAATATTACAGCAACAACATAATGTCTTTCTAGAACTTCTCAGGAGTGAATCGGTACATAAGCAGGAAGAACATTGCAACATCAACATGGCGTCTTTCAAAACTTCTCAGAGTGATACAGCGCAGAAGCGGAATTCGGAACAAATGTTCAGAAACTAATGACGTTGCACGTCATATACTCAGAATCAGAAGTGACTGTTAAAGCTACACAATAACAAACCATTAGAGTATCAAAATCATTATCACACAAATACTACATTGTTATCATAAAAACTCAAGGTATAGATGCATAACCAAATCTTGTTTTAACCTAAACATGGTTTGATAAATGGTAAGATTCTAGTTGTTGCCGGAACTTCCAATGCTAATTTGAAGAAGTTCTATGGAGGGTTTCCCAAGAAGAAATAAGGTGAGACCAATGTAGTATCTAGTGGCCAAAGAAGAAGTCATCCAATAAGAAGACAACAACAACAATATTCACAACAACAATATGTTCATAAGTAACCTCTTGCTTATCAGCAACCTATTTATCTTGCTCACTATGTCCAACAATTGTACATAGCCGTTATTCCACCAACTTTCAATCAACAGCCTGCTCCGACTTATCAGCCTTCTCTAGCCTAACAATGTGCTTCGGCTCCTCCTGCTTATCAGCAAGCACCGGCAGTTCCAGCTTATCAATAACCAAGAGCTCAGGCTCCATGTCAAAATGCTCAGACTCAAAATAGGAGGCAAGGGGATATAGCCACCTTCAATACAATTTTGATGTTGTACACCGAGCTTTACCCTTCTTTGCTACAAAAAGGATTAGTGGTTCCTTGACTTTTGGGTCCTCCACCTGATCGTTTACCTCCATGGTATAACCCAAGTGCACATTGTCCTTTTAGTGAAGGTGCCCACGGACATGATCTAGAAGGTTGATATGCTTTGAAGCATAGAGTTCGTGAATTGATTGAGATCAAGATTTTGTCTTTCAAAGATACCGGACCAAACGTGAAGAACAATCCTTTTCACGTGCTTCAAACCATACAATGAATATAATTGTAGAAGCCTTTGATGGTCATGTGATTGAAAAGGTTCACTACAACAAACAAGACCTTAGACAGCGCTTTTTTTAGCCTTAGATAGCGCTTTAAAGCGCTGTCTAAACCTCCGCTGCTAAAGGTTTAGACATCGCTTTTTTAAATCTTAAAAGCGCTGTCTAAGCCCCCCCCCCCCCTTAGACAGCGCTTTGGCCAAAAGCGCTTTATAAGACCCTCTTATTTTAAATTTTTTAGGTATACCTTAGACAGCGCTTTTGAAAAGCGCTGTCTAAGCCCCACCCCCTTAGACAGCGCTTTGGCCAAAAGCGCTTTCTAAGACCCTCCTATTTTAATTTTTTTAGGTATACCTTAGACAGCGCTTTTCAAAAAGCGTTGTCTAAGCCCCCCCTTAGACAGCGCTTTTGCCTAAAGCGCTTTCTAATCCCCCCCTTAGACAGCGCTTTTGACAAAAGCGCTGTCTAAGGTATACGAAAATTTTTGAAGCTTTTGTTTTAAACCACATTTTTTCCAGGTTTATAAACCAGAATTTCTACCTGTTTTCAACCAGATTTTGACAGACAATTATCACATTTTATATATGCCATTTTGGCCTTTTTTCTACCAATTTTTGGCTAACAAATATATATATACCAATTCAAACCAATTTTGCCTTAAATGTATCAAAATATATACAAATTTATGTACACATTTACAAGTCATAACATATACTACAAATGTACACATTAATTACACAAATTTATGAACAAACATTGAGCTTTATCATGAATTGACACCACTCCTCTTTGATTTCGTCCACTTGATCCTTTGTATAAAATGCACACTTGAATTCATCAAAGTACTACATAATAATATAACATATTTTGAATTAATTCCAACTATTTAATTATATGAGATATGTGTAAATATAAAAATAACTCATAAGTTAGAAATACATACATCGGTGGGAATCTTTAATCGGCCCAAAGCAAGAGTATCTCGCATAAACCTCAACATGAAATACCCGCAATCTATTTGATTACGTTGTTGAGGACACTACATATGGAAAAAAAAATATGGATTATAAATCCTAAGTTTTATCAAGTGTCATCACTAATATAATAAAAAATGTGGTAATTAAAAATATACCGCCACTTTAATCCATGTAATGGAGTTGGCGCCCCTCCTTGAGGTTTGGATATCTCGTTGGGCCCGAAAAGCTTGTAGGACGCTAATAAAATAAAAATGAAGCAATTAGAACAATTCACATAAACTAAGAAAATTTTTGAACATTCTCACTTACGTGTCAATTAGGACCTTCATATCCGGGTATGTTGTCCAATCATTTCCTAACGAGTCAAGATAATACACAATTTCTCGGATAGGATTGATTGCGAGCAGCAACCAATGTCCACTGTAATGATTAGGAAAATGTTAGATGGTAACTTGGAAAATAATTATAATAGATGAATTTAGAATGAAATGCTAACCCGGTATTAAACGGTATAAAAAACAACTTCTCCGCATCTTTATTGTCCATGAGGATCCGAAGAACGTACTCCGTCACGGTATCCGGTCTACTTAAGATTAAACCTAAGTTGACGGTCGCGGGTGCTAAGAATCCGAATGACACGTCCAAACCATTGGGACGCATCAATTTGTCATACAAAAACCTAATATAAAAACATCATTAACACCTCTTTTGAAACATAAAGTAAACCGGATTAACATAAAGTAAACATCATTAACATAAGTTGTTTAATTAATAAAACAAAGTAGACCGGATTTACCTAATATATGTATTGACAACGGTGACGCCGATTTCTTCATGACTAAAAACTTGCATGAAGTCTTCATTACCAATCATTTGGTCGTAATCAAAGCCGAAAATCCCTACCTCCATATGTACAGTCCGAACACCTCCGGTCGGTATATCGGTCATCTCTAGAAATGTCCTGAGGCACGACCTATACTTGGTGGTAGGTTTTTTCCTAGCTACGGTCTTCTTAGCACCAGAACTTTTTACCCGTGCGGAGGCGTTGCTAACCTCCTTTTTTTGTTGTGCGGAGGCATTGCTAACCTCATTTTCTTGAAGCTACATGTCATATAAATAGTTAGATCAAATTAAGAATGTAACAACTTCCATGAATATATGTCATATAATTGTATATTACCTCTTTTCTTGAAACCGTGGACTCGGTATGCCGTGGAATCGCATTATCTTTTGATTTGGATTTTGTGGGAGTCTATTTAACATAACCAAGGAAAATATGTAAGTAAAATTTTAAGCATAAATTTTAAACTTTGAATATACACATTAAAGTTAACATAAGTTTTAAGCATACCTCATATCCTACGCATATGAGGTTTGTCGGCCATGCAACAAACGAACCTACTGCTTCGTGCACCGTTGTTGCATCCGAATCATCGCTAGGATATGGTAATGCTGCATTCGGCTCAACTGCAATATCAACTGATACCTTCAAACATCCAGCAGGGAGCTCTCTAGTGTGGAGTAATACTCCGCTAATGTTATGCACTTTTCCCTTGCCAACCATCCGATAGTATGGTGACGACAAATACAGCTGACAATGGGAAATGCCCTAAAACCAATAATAACAAGAAATCGTTAATGTGTATATATGTCAAATACATAATTTAAGCAAATAGTTCAATTTAAGACAATTATATGTAATTACCTCTGGAATGTTCGGCTGAAAGGTACAGTTGATACTGTCTTTGTCCGAAGCATCTCTGTATACTGTTGAGGCGCTAGCCTCTCTTTCTCTCCTCAATGCATCAAGCTCAGCTTGCATGGCTTCCAATCTTGCATGAAGCTCCCGATTACTAGGAGCCTTTCCTTTTTTAATACTCAGGGAGGTCGGAGTGACTCCAAATCCCTTACCCCTCATCCGACCAGAATACTCAGGGACATTTAATGCCCGACTAAGTATGCCCTTAGTATCATCGGGAGATAAAGACTGAGATAGCTCCTCCTGAAAAATCAGATGAATACCGTATACTTGTCAAATATTTGTGTATAAAACTGTTATTCAATTAATGAAAAAATGTTATACTTACACATTTCTGGTATACGTGTAAAACTTCTTCTTGAGGAACTCCAGATTTGCCCACACGGGCTTCCTTCCACAAAACATGTGCAGGAAGAGATGTTTCTGAACTTTCCTCCTTCTGCAGCTACACATTAAGTCATACAATTTGATCAGATAAAACTAATATATGATGAACAAATTTGTTATCGCAATTTATAAATACTTACCATGGATTGTTCTAAGCGTCCATATCCGACACGTCCTTTTCGGTACGGATATGCGGGACTTGATGCTCTCTCCCGATTTGTAGCACTTATTCTTTGAAAAACCGGGTCTTGTCTTTTGGATTTGAAAGCTTCCCATTCTTCAGCCGATATCAAACTTTCATATTTTTTAGGAAGCTCCGCATCCACAAAATTACCATCCGCATCCTTAAGGAACTTGGATGATAAAAATGTCCGAAACCCTCTTAGAAGCTTTCCGGCCAATTTCATACAAAAACCTCTTCTTTCTTCTTCGATGTTAAAACATCGCTAAGAAAAACATACAGATTGATAGTTAGTATCGGTAATTGAAAAAACATAATTGATACCGTATAATTAAGGGCCAAATGATTGTACCTTTATCTCACTCCAAATTTTTTCTTTGGACTCATTCAGCTCTTTGTTTCTCCAATCATCACATGTAATGGGAATTTCATTCCTTACTAGTGCACCGATAAAACTAGTTAAGGTATGCCCATTAGGTTCTATAAGCTGTCCCTGGTTGCTCCAATAGACATCTAGTATGATGCCTCGAGATCTTCCTTGGACCACCCTTCTCATTACTGTGATGCCTCTTCGAATTTCTTCTTCCGCGGATACTTTTTTACTAACTTCCTCATGTTGGTCATCAGCCATGTCTAACCTGTAATAAACCAAGGAAACCATCAAATATCAAGTATAACTTATAATCAAAGGAATTGAAAACAAAAAAATAAAGAAATCATGCATTATCAGATATAACTTATAATCAAAGCAATTGAAAACAAAAATATAATGAAATCATGCATTATCACATATAACTTATAATCAAAACAATTGAAAAAAATAATAAAGAAACCATGGATAATTTACCTAAGTCACTAACATCTCTTTCTTTTCTTTGTTGGAATATTAATCACTTGTTTCTTAGCAATGCGTACGGATGAATTGATCCAAATTCCCTCATTATGATCGTTTCTTATATATGACTCATCCGGTATAAGATCCTCAACTTCATCATTTCTATTCAACTCATTCCGTCTAATGCATGACTCATTCTCAACATCAATATCACATTGATCGACACCGCTATCATCAGTCACTTTGTTAGAGAAAAGCACTATAGACCATTTTGTACTCTTCGGGTCATTCACATAGAACACTTGTTTAGCTTGAGATGCTAGAATAAAAGGTTCGTCTTTGTACCCCACCCTAGTAAGATCAACTTGCAAAAATCCAGACTTATCCATTCGTATGCCACTACTATTCACCCACTTGCAACCAAAGATGGGAATCTGAAACTTCTCGTAATCAAACACCCAAATGTGCTCAATAACTCCAAAATATGACAAATTTGCATATTTGGGGTTTAAGTCCTTCATACTTGATATATGCATTGCTTCAGCTAGCACGGTGACACCACTATTTTGCATAGTACTCTTATCATCTTGTTCTTTGGTATAAAATGTGTATCCATTAATTGAATATGCGCTATGAGAAAACACATGAAAACTTGGACCATATGCCAAACATCTCAACATTTCTGTTACCGAAGAAGGATCTGAAGAGCGCTTCAAATAAATATGATCCTTCAACCATTGTATGAAACTTTGATTGTGCTCTATAACTATCCAATTTTCATTTCTGTTCGGATTTAACCTTCGGAGTACATCCTTGTGCATTTCAACATATGGCTCAACCTCATTATTATTGTGCAGAACATACAAATGAACTTGATCCCGTTCATCCCTTGATATTGTCACAATTTTATTCCCAATTAATTTTTTACCTTCCATTTTGTCGAAAATCTGAGCTCTGGGGAGTCCAATCGATTGAACGTTAGACAAATATTCAGTACAAAAATCAACAGCTTCTTCAACAATGTATCGTTCAACAATACAACCCTCTGGTCGACTTCGGGATTTCACGTACCCTTTTAATATTTTCATATACCGTTCAGCAGGGTACATCCATCTCATATAAGCTGGTCCACACAACTGTGTCTCTTTCACAAGATGAACAACTAAATGAACCATTATGTCAAAAAAAGACGGAGGAAAATACATTTCAAGCTCACACAAGGTAATTACAATCTCTTTTTGTAGTGTTGGTAAGATCTCGGGATCGATCACCTTACTACAAATTGACCTAAAGAAAAAACACAATTTAGTTATGGCACTTCTTACTTTTTCTGGCAAAATAGAACGTATACCTATCGGTAGAAAATGTTCCATTATAACATGGCAATCATGTGTCTTCAAATTCTTCAACTTGAGGTCTTTCATAGAAACAAGTCTTTTGATATCAGATGAGTATCCTTCTGGAACCTTAACTTCACTCAGAGACTTACACAATTTTTTTTTCTCCTTTCTAGATAAAGTAAAAGCAGCAGGTGGTAGATATGTTCGTCTTCCTTTCTTCACGAGTGCTAATTCAGTTCTCATTTTTTTTGCCTCACAGGTTCGATTAGGAAGAACATTATCATCCGGTAGCATTTCTCTCATAAGGGCCAACAACTCTGTGAAACTTTTATCCGACCATCCATTGCCCGCCTTTAAGTTGTACAACTTTAATACCGCAGAAAGTCTTGAGAATTTAGTGCAACCTTTGTACAACGGTTTCTCTGCATCGCTTACCATCCTCTCAAACATTTCAGGACAATCATGAAGATCTTCTTCCAGTGCTTCTACAATCTCTTCAACTCGATCACAATCGTATGTTTCCGTGTCTTTGTCGTATGAAGCATAGGTCGTATTACTTTTTCCACTCGATTCAACATTCTCGTTAATTTTCTCACCATGAAATATCCAACACTGATAACTTTGATCAATTCCATGCCTTAGCAAATGCGATTTCAATCCATGTGCGTCAACCTTACCAATATAACAACAACGCAAGCAAGGACAATGCATTCGTCTGGGGTTTTCAGCGTGTTGAACAGCATACTTAACGAATTCCAAAACCCCACTCTCGTACTCTTTGGTCATTCGATCGGCACAAATCCATGTTTTATCCATGGTTTTCCTACTTATTAAAGTAAACAATTAATCCAGACGAAAATACGACCAAAACGCATTTTCATGAAGCCCTACAAAATAAACACATGTCAGTCAACCTATTCTTACTTTTACCATTGCAATGTATATCCACCATTGCAGTCATGGCGCCGCAATTTGATAACACTAAACACAACACAGACTGCGCTATATATCTAAGCAATATGGGACTAAATCCACCCCTTCAAACCCAACACAGTGAAGGTGTTGGAGGCTGCAATGAAGGCAAACCAAATGCTACAATTTAATCGACTAGGGGTGGACATCAAGGCATAAATTTCAACGCACCTCCTCACGCTTGGGCCTCAATGAGACTGAAGCGTGAACGATTTAGGCGACTAGGGACGGACCGCAATGAAGACGGAAATTACAATGTCTATACGGTGTCTAGTGACTGTGTATGTGCTTCATAGGTCATGATAAATATACTCCTTTGGATTTGAATTTCAAATTAAGGTTAAACTGAGAGTCCGATACATACAAAAACTAGAAAGTGGGCACTTTCCATTAACCCGGAAGAAAAACAATACTGACAAAATAAAAACTTTCTTCCACCACACACATAAAAAATCATCCATTCAAAATCAAACCAAGTCATAATCAAATCTAGTAGCTACCTATATAATAGACAGCCAATTTCACAGATCCAAATTAATGAAATTTCACAGACAAGTAAAATACATTTAACCAAAAATCATTAATGAGTGAATGCTAAAACACTGATTATAAGAAAAAACCAAACCTGAGATTGACATATCAATATGGCCAGAAGAAGATAGTGATAAATTTGCCGAGCCCATTGTTACTCACATGCTAAAGATGAAAAAATTTGTCTTGGGTATGCAATCGATAACGAATAACCTTTGTGTAATTTGTTTCACGTATTGCGGGTTTCGGAAACGGTGAAAGACGAACAAAACGCAGTAGAAATGACGAACTGAATCAGAAATGAAAAAATGCAGAAATGAAGAACAAGCAGTAGAAATGACGTTCTGAAACCGATTCTTCAAACACTTTCTGGTATTGAAACCGAATGATTACAATGTATTCTCGTTCGCTGTTAGGGTTCGCTGGAGGGGTTTAATCGCAGGAGGGAAAACAAAAAGAACTGAGAACGAAAATAGAAGTCTGAAATTTAATTTTAATTAGACCTTAGACAGCGCTTTTGTGGAAAGCGCTTTCTAAGATATGCCTTAGACAGCGCTTTCCAAAAGCGCTTTCTAAACCCCCACCTTAGACAGCGCTTTTGGTTTTATTTTTTTTTTAATTGAAAGACTTTAAACAGCGCTTTCTCAAAAGCGCTGACTAAGGTCTATATTTAAAAGCGCTTTCATTATTTTTTTAGAACATTTTCCGTGTTTTATTTTTATTTTAACCTTAGACAGCGCTTTCTTTTAAAAGCGTTGTCTAAGATGCGCTGTTAAAAAACCTTTTTGGCGTAGTGGTTAATGATGTTAAGACTTCTTTAGCAGCATTCCATGCCTGGTTGATGGAAGATGGCTTGATGGGTGCTTGTCATGATGATTGTGAAGAGTGTTACATTCATCCAAGAGGATGTCAGATGGTATGATACAATGTTCAAGACCTAATGAACCAGGGAGTATTGCAAGTCACTAGTTTTGCAGAGAATGAAAATGCGTTGGTAATTGAACCTTGTTTCAATTTACATGAGCCAGTTGAGATCCCTTATTATGGAGGGAAGTTGTTCCGTCAGATGATCATCTGTCACCTGTTATGAGTTGTATGCCTAAGCCTCTCCCGTATGAGAACAACAAGGTTGTGCCCTAGAAATACGAAATCACTGTTGTGGAGAAGGTCTATGAAGAAAGTGAAGGTGATAAAGGCCTAGAAGTGGTAGATGATGATGTCACTAACATTGCAGGAATGAGTAGAATGACCCACAGTGGTCGAATTTATACTCTTGAGTTTAACATGATCCCTCAAGCATCAACTAAAGAATCTACGATTTCAGCTCTTGCAAAGGAATTTGATGTAGTACAATCTGAAGCCATTGTTGAATTCTAGAAGTTGATCAAGAGAAGAGATTACAAAGTTGTGGATCAACTGCATCAAACATCGTCCAAGATGTCTATCCTGTCTTTGTTGCTGAACTCCCAATCACATAGGGAGGCTTTATTGAAAGTGTTTTCTAAAGCTCACGTAACTCAAAGCATAACAGTAGACCAATTAGATGGAGTGGTAGCAAACATCACAGATTGCAATACTTTGAGTTTCATTGGAGAAGAATTACCTGAATAGGGATAGAATCACAATCGTGCTCTCCATATTTCAGTGAAATGCAAAGATGATGCTTTATCAAGAGTCCTAGTTGATATTAGGTCTTCCCTAAATGTTATATTGAAGAAAACACTTGGCAAGTTATCTTACCAAAGACCAACAATGAAGGCCAGTGCGCTAATAGTGAAAGCTTTTGATGGTTCCCGAAGAACCATGATTGAAAAGGTATAACTACCCATATTGATTGGCCCTCATATATTTCCGATTACTTTCTAAGTCATGGACATTAATGTGGCGTATAGCTGCTATTTAGGGCATCCCTGGATACATTCTGCATAGGCAGACACCTCTACGTTACATCAGAAGATGACGTTTGTGGTTAATAATCAACTCAAAATCATTTCTGGAGAGGAGGACTTTGTGGTTAGTCATCTTTCATCCTTCCGATATACCGAGGCTGATGAGGACGCTTTGGAAACTTCTTTCCAAGCTCTTGAAATAGCCAATGCTACTTTTATGGAAATGAAGGACCCTGTTGGGAGAGCTTTTTCACCTTTTGCTTCTCTAAAGAGAATAAAGTCAACAGTTGAAGGTGGGAACCCTGATGTTTGGGGTAAGCTTATTGATGTTTGTGAGAAAAAGGATCGTTTTACCTTAAGGTATGTGCCTTCCACTATGAAAGGAGCCATGGTCCCTACCAAGGACAACATTCAAAACATCCATGAAGTCTTCCTCAACACAAGATTTATCCATGGATATCAAGTTAGCGCAATTAAGGACAACACCGGTGTGAAACAACTTTGGACAATTGGAAGGCGGTTGAGATCCTTGAGAATTTTCCTTTGTCAAAGTAATTATTGTTTTTCTTTCAAATCCTTAGTTCTGCCCAAGGATAACGGATCATGGTGTAGGGCCATTTTTCATTTTTAAATAATCATTATTGATAAATAAAAAGACTTTTTTTTCAATATTTACTTTTCATTTGTTGCTTTCTTTTCAGAAAATGGAATTTTTTTTCAAAATAAGAAGAGGGTGAAGAAGATTGTGACATCCCCGATGAATTGGCAAGGCTGCTCAAGCACAAGTCCAAAGTCCTCCAGCCACATCAAGAACTAGTGGAGACAATCACCTTGGCCCAGAGGAAGAGAAGAAAGAGGTCAAGGTCGGGACCACTCTTGAAGCAAGCGTCAAAGAGAGATTGGTCAAGCTGCTACAAGAGTACGTGGATGTGTTTGCATGGTCATACTAGGATATGCCATGTATAGACACTAACATTGTTGTGCACAAGCTGCCGCTTCAACTGAATTATCTGCCAACAAAACATAAACTTTAAAGAACAAGACCGTATATGGCTCTAAAGATTCGTGGAGAAGTCAAATGACAATTGGATATCGGTTTTCTCACAGTGGCGAAGTACCCACATGGGTAGCTAATATTGTACATGTTCCTAAAAAGGATGGCAAGGTGAGGATGTGTGTTGACTATATGGATTTAAACAAATCCAGTCCGAAGGACAATTTCCCTCTTCCACACATTGATATTCTAGTAGACAACACTATAAGTTTTACTGTGTTCTCCTTTATGGATGGATTTTCAGGATACAGCCAAATCAAGATGGCTTAAGATGATATGGAGAAGACCACACTCATTACCCCTTGGGGAATATTTTGCAACAAGGTATTTCCATTCAGTCTCAAAAATGTCGGGGAAACTTACCAAAGAGCAAAGGTCACTCTTTTCCATGATATGATGCATAAGGAGATAGAGGTCTACGTCGACGACATAATCGCTAAATCCCATCATGAAGAAGATCATATGGACCGTCTGCAGAAGTTGTTTGAGCGCCTCAGAATGTTTTGACTATGCTTAAACCTTGCTAAATGTACATTTGGTGTACAATCAGGGGAGTTGCTTGGTTTCATTGTTAGTCAAAGAGGAATTTAGGTAGACCCTGAGAAGGTCAGAGTGATACAAGAAATGCCTGCTCCACTCATCGAGCGAGAAGTAAGAAGATTCCTTGGATGTTTGAATTACATCTCCAGGTTTATCTCACATATGATTGCCACGTGTGAGTCTATTTTCAAGTTGCTTCAATAAGATCAAGCAATTGAATGGAACTCTGATTGTCAAAGAGCTTTTGAGAAGATCAAACAATATTTGCAAGAGCCTCCTATTCTAATTCCACCTGTCCTAAGAAAGCCATTAATCATGTATCTGACTGTGCTTGAAGAGTCAATGGGATGCGTGTTGGGGAAACATGATGAAACTGGTCAGAAAGAACATGATGTTTTTACTATATAAGTAAAAGGTTTACCGATTGTGAAACCAGATATTCACTCTTTGAGAAAACTTGTTACGCTCTAGCATGGGTCGCTCATCGTTTCAGGAAATATATGATTTTCCATACTACTTTATTGATCTCGAAAATGGATCCAATAAAGTACATCTTTGGAAAACCTGCCTTGATTGGAAGACTTTCCCGTTGGTAGATGCTGTCTGAGTACGACATCCAGTATGTAACCTAGAAGGCTATCAAAGGAATTGTGTTGGCAGAGTACCTTGTTCATCAACCAATTGAAGATTATCAACCTTTGAAATTTGATTTGCCTGATAAAGATATTATGGTGATAAAAGATTGTGAGATCCCAGACCCTGATGAAGGACCTGAACTTGGATCTTGATGGAAGATCGCATTCGATGGTTCCTCCAACTACAATGGTCATGATGTGGGAGTTGTTCTGATGATTCCAAAAGGTGGCTATACCCCTTTCACAACAAGGTTGTTCTTTGATTGTACAAACAATGTCGCAGAGTATGAAGCTTGTATCCTTGGTATTGAAGTTGCAATTGACCTCCGAATCAAGACTCTTGAGTTGTATGGAGACTCAACTTTGGTGATCTATCAAGTCAAAGGTGAATGGGAGACCCATGATGCTAAGTTGATCCCGTATCGGGCTTATATTATTAAGTTAATGAAATACTTTAATGATATCACTTTCCATCACATCCCAAGAGTAGAAAATCAAGTGGCTGACGCTCTAGCAACATTAGCATCAATGTACCATGTAAGTTTCTGCAATGAAGCCCTGCTTATCCAAATAGAGCTAAGAGATGAGCATGCCTACTATGAATTAATTTAAGAAGAAACTGATGGCAAACCATGGTTTCATAACATCAAGCATTATCTACAAAGTCAAGAATATCCAATAGATACTACTTTATTGGATAAGAAAACTCTGAGGAGGTTATTATCCAAATTAGTTTTAAGCAATGATGTGCTTTATAAGAGAAACCACGATAGGTTCTGCTCAGATGCGTGGATAGACACGAAGCATACTTGTTGATCAAGGAGTTTCATGAAGGATCATTTGGAACCCATGCTAATGGGCATGCCATGGCCAAGAAGATCTTGAGAGCTGGTTATTACTGGTTGACCATGGAATCTGATTTTTTCAGCTATGCTAGGAAGTGTCATAAATGTCAAATTTATGCTGACAAAGTACATGTGTCGCCAACGCTGCTGAATGTTTTGACATCGCCTTGGCCTTTCTCAATGTGGGGTACCGACATGATTGGCGCCATAGAGCCTAAAGCTTCTATGGTTATCGCTTCATCCTGGTTTCCATTGATTACTTTACTAAATGGGTAGAAGTTGCTTTCTACACTAACATGTCGAGACAAGTGGTTTCCCAATTTTATCTAGAAGGAGATTATATGTCGTTATGGAGTTCCAAGCAAGATCATCATTGACAATGGTTCAAACCTGAACAACAAGATAATGACATAATTATGTGAGTGTTTCAAGATTGACCACCATAATTCTTCTCCATATCGTCAAAAGATGAATGGCACTATTGAAGCTGCCAACAAAAACATTAAGAAGATCCTACAGAAGATGGTGAAGACTGTCATAGCCTAACTTTTAACCCTAATAATCCACATATCAGTTTGCATCCTTGCATACAAAGAAGGTCACCTATTGGACCCTCTCCCTCTCATCTTTGTGTTTTTCCTTTCCAGGGATCATCAAACACCTCTTTGTTAATGTTTTACCTTCGTGTTTATATGTTCATAGCTTAACCACTAATCAAATAGACAAATATGTTTGTTTTTTCTATAAGTTTATTGTGCAGGATATGGCTTTTTATCAAGAATGATTCCTTAGCTAGGTTTTCTTTGATTCCTCAGCAAAGTGTGTTCAACCATTTATTCTCAAGGGGATATTTTTAAATGCATGATCTCTAAAGTTCTAAACCACCTTTCAATCTCATTTTGATCAAGAGTACATCAAAGTTTTATGGTTTACTTCTCAAGAAAAGTCAAAGGTTCATGTGTTTATTTTTATGCCTTGAGCAATATAATCAAGAGACATTCAAGGACACCTTATTTTCAGTTCATATGATCATCCATGTGCTTTGAAATGAAAGGAAAGTCCAAGCATACAAGTTTGTTCCAAGTGGTTTGACCAAAAAGTCAACATTTGAAGTCAAAGTTCCAAGGATCACAACTCCTTCAATTCTCAAAAAATTTGAATGATTATTTTTATATATGACTCTTCTCAACATCCTCTACAACATCTCTTTACATAACAAGATCCAATTATGCTTAGAAGATCATTACAAGTTTAGAGATATTATAGATCATCTGTGGACTTAGTGAAATTTGACATATTTTAAAGTGACTTTTTCTCAACTCTAAAAGATCATAACTTCCTCAATTTTCAACATTTGAGCCTGATTCTTTTTGAAGAATATCTTTTGTGATACCATTTACAAGTTTTCTTCAATAATCATGGTCAAATTATGCTTGGAAGGCCATGGAATTCATCGAGACATTACATGTCATTTTCAACCATTGGACACTTAAATTTTTCTAAGTTATGTGACAAGTTTTTCTTGCCAACTTCAACATGCCATAACTTTATACTCAAGCATCCAAATGCAACCTTTCTCGGCACATTATAATCTTTGTTATGATGGCAATACATTGCAAAAATAGTGGGATCAAAAAGCCTCCTGAGCAAGATGCCCCATTGAGTTGAACATGGTGACTTGGAATTCAAGAAATCACCATTGCCCAAATTTTGAACTTCACTAATCTCAATTCTAAGCCAAATTAGCATGTGTTTTGGACCTAAACATGTTTAACCAAATCTACGGGAGTTAATTGACCCTTGAAATGCATCATTTGGCTGAATTTTGATGGATTGCAAGTTACACTTTTCTCACATTCGAATCAAATTTGTTTTGCACGAATTAAACTTGATCCCACACGTATTTGGATCCAAACACATTCCCTATAAATAGAGGAAGCTATTGCATTCATTTCCAAGCTTTGGAGAGCCAAGAAACCTTTGTTGCAATATGAAGTTTTCTAGAAAATTTTAAGTATCGTGTTTTGAATTCCAGCTTATTTCAATCCAATTTCTTGATTCCATTAGCATCTTCGGCATCCTCTGAAGCTTTTGCAACAATTCCCAAGCTCTGAGACCTTCTGAAGTGTTCTAACCATATTGAGCTTGATCAACTTTTGATCATCATTTGGACAAGGTAGTTCTGAGCATCATTTGAAATCAAACAAGTTACCACAATGTAATCCTTCACTCTCTGATGTTTTATTATTATTTGCTTATTTGGCTTGCTCGAGGCTTAATCCAAAGGAGGGAATTCTTGTTTGACTTATGTCATAAAGCTTTCTATCTCTTGGTTAGATGTTTCCTCCATAGCTTTTACTTTATGCTCTAGGATATCCTTTCCTTCTTTAATTTTCAAAATCTTCTCTCTCTTTCAAAATCTTCTCTCTTTTTCAAAACATTCTTGTTTTCTAACTTGAACCACTTTCTTAATAAACCTTGACTTTTGTCAAGTGATTTTCAAAACATTTTCCTAATAAATTCCAATCCATCTTAAGCATATTCATACCAATTTCAAAATTCCAAAAAATGTATAACTCATTCAAATCATTTTGTACCCATTTGTGCACTTTTCCTTTTAAAACTTTTCTCAAAGTTTAGACATGAGTCATTTCCATAGTTGAGATATAATTTTCCAATCCCCATAGAATTGATGATAATTCTTTTCCACTTATGAGAGCTAGTGGCATACTTGTTGATCCTTATCCAAGTTGGATCCCTTCTCATGATGATGCAAAGTTCTCATACTTGTGGATGACTAGTTGAGTATTCTCTTAAAAATAACAAAATGTCTTTTCATTAAAAATAAATCAAAACAAATATCTTTGATACTTTTACCACGAACTACGAGGTTTTGATCCTCCATTGCACTTTGTTGGTACGTAGGCATGGGACTTCAAAAGTCTTAGCAAACACATAATTAAAAAAATATATTTATTTTCCCATCTCTTCAAGTTTTGCAAACAACACCTTTTTCAAACTAAAATGTACATATTTTCAAAGAGGTTCCCATGGAGTACCATTGATGTTTAGGGTGCTAATACCTTCCCTTTGCATAATTAACCCTCGGACCCGTATCTCTTTTATTACTTTTGTTTTAAAACTTATTTGGGTTTTGTTCGTGCTTTTTCCCTTTTCCTTTGGAAATAATAAAAGCGCGATGGTGACTCTTGCTTTATGAGTTAAGTTAATCAATAGCTTAATCTCAAATTTTTTACCTCTACAAAGACCTACAAGGATTGACGTGAAATGATACCCTTTGCATTGCATGGATACCTGACCTCAATTCGTACTTCAACAGGGGAAACCCCATTCTCCTTGGTCTATGGGATTAAAGTAATTCTCCTAGTCGAAGTAGTGATACCCTCAATGAGAATCCTGATGGATACCAAGCTAGATGAAGTTGAATAGATCTAGAACATTTATGATCAACTCAACCTCATTGATGAGAAGCGTATGACCGTTATGTGCCATGGACAATTTTACCAGCAGCAAATCAAGAGAGAATTTGACAAGAAGGTTCGTCCTCGATAGTTCAAGTAAGGGGATCTTATGCTAAAGAAGATCTTGCTTGTACACAAGGATTCACGTGGAAAGTGGACTCCTAATTATCAATGACCATATGTTGTAAAGAAAGCATACCCTAAAGGTGATCTGTTTCTCATAACTATGGATGGCGAAGAGCTCAATCACCCTGTGAACTCCAATGTAGTTAAAAGATATTATGCCCAACCAAAACCCGCTAAGTCGAAAACCTGAAAAGGAGACTTAGGCAAAAATGGGTATGCTGGTGGACTGAAAACCCGAAAGGACGGTCCAGGCAAAATTTAGGGCTCAAAAAAATGATAGCTCGCTAATTTGAAAACCTAAAAATGACTGAAAATTCGAAAGGGCTGTCCACGAAAAAGTTAGGGACAAAAGGCAAAGGCTGTATCAGGCATCATCTGATCAACACAGAAGAGACAAAAGTGGAAAATCAATTCAGCTGCTCCATTTAGAAGCAAGGTTTTTGTGGAGTCATGGTTATTAGGGATAGTAGTGGTAATTTGTGATTCAATGTAAACCTTTTCCTGTTGCCATTTTCAAATTTGTAACATTCCTTGGATCTACACCATTTGTGTACTACCATTCTTGAATAAATACAAGTTTTCCTATCAATTTCCATCATTTGTTGTTTTTCTCTGATTTTATTTGTTAAGCAAAATGTCATTTATTTGTTAATAATGAAATTTTGAACTTAAAAATAATTTTCAACATATTGAGAAACATAATTTTTGCTTTGACATGTGAGAATATTGAAAGGAAATCTTTTTTTTTCCCGCAAGTCTTAAGTTGCAATACCTTCTAGATAATCACAATAGAAATATCCATGGAGCATAATTCATCGATCCTTTGAAAGGATCCCCTTGGCTAGTTGTAACTATCAATCTTAATAGATCCTCCTTTGATGCATTTATCATCTTCACTTGGTTGATTTATTGGTGTTAGGGATTCATAACCTCTATTAAGCCTCTATAAACTCTCAGTCTGCAGAATGTTAGCACTTGCATATCATGATCATTCATATATCATCCATAGAAGTGAAATCAAATCATGCATAGCCCAAAGTGTACTTCGTGCTCATTTGCGTTATCTCAGGTCTCATTGTTGATTGTTATCCCTTGACCTCCAAGACCAGTTGTTACTGGAATTCTTCAAAGTCCAGTTGTCACTAGCATTGTTTGCAAATCCAATTTTTATTGGTATAGCCAAAGTCCAGTGGTCACCGACATTATTTGAAATCCAATTATCATTGGTATATCCAAAGTCCAGTTTGTCACTGGCATGGTTTCAAACCCAATTATTATTGGTACTCCCCAAAGTCCAGTTGTCACTGCTATTTTGTTCAAAGGCTAGTTGTTACTAGTATCTTTTTTCAAGCCCAAGTGTTATTGACATCCCTTAAATTCCAGTGGTCATAAACATCATATTCAAAACCCATTTGTCGTTAGTATTATCCCAAAGTCCAATTGTTATTGGCACTTATTGATTGTAATACAATTGTTATTGGTCTTCAAAGTCTAATTATTCTTGGGACAGTTTAAAGTCCAGTTATTATTGGCATATTATCCTAAAATCCAATAGTTATTGGTACCCCAAGTCTAGTTATCACTGACATCACTTGCAAAGATGATTGTTATCAGTATACATCCTCGAAATCCAATTGTTATTGGTACCTGTTAAGTCTAGTTATAACTGGCATTCAACTTTTAAAATCCAGTTGTCATTGGTATCCTTTCAAGTCTAGTTATAATTGGCACTCTATTTTAAAATCCAATTGTAATTGGTATCTTAAGTCTGGTTGGCACCAGTACCATTTAAAGCCCAATGGTTATTGGCACCTTGAAGTCCAGTGGCAACTGGAACTAATCTGTTTGAAGCTGATTGTAACCAATGCTTACGGTCTAAGTCCAACTATTTATTGGAACCTATATAGAGTTTTATGCCCTGTTTACCCGGATATTTCCTAGAAAGTCATGTATGACTATTTATTCTAAGGAATTCCCAGATTTATGGATGTCATTCTTGTTAGAAGACTCTGACTTTTATCTTGATTGATTTTTTTGTAAAGAATCATCATAGCCTCTACATGTATGTTTTTCTTGTCAGAAAACTCCCAAGTTTCATCTTGGATGATTTCTTTGTGAAGAATCTCCATGTTGACTTTTGTGTGGATGACTTTTTATAAGAAAGTTCCCGGACTTGGCCCCGATTTGAATTCCTTGCTAGTAATCCCTTTGTTTCTTTGGACATTTTTCTTGTAGGAAAATCCAAAACATTGTGACGTTTGATTTCATTGTTATGAATCCTCAAAAGTCTTTGATTGGATGTGTTTCTTGTCAGAAAACTCCCGATTTTTGGTTTGGATGATTTCTTTGTGAAGAATCTCCATATTTCTTTTGTGTGGGTGCTTTTCTTGTGAGAGAGCTCCCATTTTGGTCTTTGTGGTATTCCTGGTTGTGAATCACAATTTCATTTGATTGGATGCTTTTTTTGTTAGAAAGCTCCAGATCTTTGTTTAGGATGTATTTCTTGTAAGAAATCTCCAACTTTTGAATTCTCTTCTGAAGTTTCGTTTGTCAACTTGCACTTTGAATACTCCCTAGTGTCTTTCTCCAATAGGATTGTTATCCCAAACAAGTTTATATCCTAATTTTTGTTTCTTGTGGGCCATCAGTACTTTGTCTTCATCATTCCCCACAAACCTGTCTGTCTTTTGTTATTCACGCATCATGAAATATCATGTTAGGGTTCATCATATCCTTAACAAATCATCATAAAAAAAGAGTATCGCATCCATGCATAGCATATCATATCATGTCAAATGCATCCAAGATCGAAATTCGGGTCTTCTTAGTATTTAACTATCTTCCACTGTGATCATATGAAGAATGTCCTGCTTCATATTCTCTAGTTGAGATTCTTAAATAGGGGAAACTGTCAACTCCGATTTTGACCCTGAATCAATGATTCAATATATTCATCATAGTTGTTGCATCTTTGCATAGCATAACATGCATTCCATACTACATAATTCCTAGAATGTTAGTCAAAATAAATTTTCGGATCTACAGGAAAACCGATTGAATTAGGTTTCAAATGTATGTCAAATTATCTGGTGAAAATTTTCAAAACCAAGCTTGTATACATCAGTTTTATTAATCTATGTTTTATGTAGTTTAACCTGGTGCGCTCGATTTGTTTTTCGGCTACTTTTCGGTCCCATTTTAATCCATCTGAGCGTTTTAACTAGGCGTTTTCCATTTAAAAATTTAACAAAAACCTATATGTTTTCGAGAAGTTTATTTTGCATCGATCATTGTGGTGCAATCATTTTAATTTTTCAGGCATTTTTGATCCATTTATTTCTGATTTTTATTCATTTTGGTCCGTTTATTTCCATTTTTTAGTCAAAGTAATTAAGCCTATTATTTAAAATTAATTGTGTTATTTGTTTGAATTTTAATTATGTCATTTATTTTTTAATTAATTTTTAAAGTTATTTTTATTTAATTAATTTTATCGAATGAAAAATCAAAAATGAAAATATCTCCTTTTATCCATTCGTTATGTGCCATGTGGCCACTCAAATTTGAAATTGGATGGAAAATGAGAGGTGAAAGTTTGGTTTGTCGCTTTTTGGGTAGTGGAGAAACCATTTATTTTGTTCGTCATGCATGAAGTATACGCACCACCAATCACATACGCGCGCGCAGATACACACACACATGTACTATATGGAGAGAGAGTGAGTGAGAGAGAGAGAGAGAGAGAAACAAGATATGGGATTTCTTCTTCATTTTTTTTCGGTGACAACACAAACCTCTCAAACTTTTTTTCCTTCACTCTTCTCTTCCCTCACCATACTTTCTTTTTCTCATCACTCTCACAATAAACTTCAACCTCTTTTCCCACTCTCCTCGCGTGGTAGTTGCTTCATTTTCTTCTCCCACAAACCTTCCAAGCACCACAAAACCTTCTTCTTTGCTTCTTCTCACTCCCCTCACCTAAAACAACAACTTAAAACCAACCCTTTCCCCACCACTCAAGACCTCATGCTGTACCCTGTTGGTTCTAAGTGTTGGCAACAATTTTGTTAAAACAAAGAGTGTTCACAAGATATTACATGTGATGTCTTAACATAAGATATCTTGTACCTGCTGGAGGTTTAAAATATAATTATGTAGGATTGTTTCAGGATGTTTTACCCTATGTCTTGACATCTGATATTATGTACCTGCTGGATATTTAAAATGGAATTATGCAGGATTGTTCTGGGATGTCAGACCCGATGTCATGACATCTGTACACAGAATATTCAGTCTGAATGTTATGTGTTATGTGATTGCGCTTTTAATGGAAATCTATGTTTGATTGATGAGTTAATTGCAAATGCAGTCAATCAATGATTACAACGTGATTTAACTTATTTTCCAAAGAGATCTAACCAACTGTCATGAGAAGATTTAAAAGGAAAATAGTTTTAGGGTTTTATGATGTCCAAGCCCAGCCAAATGCTTCTATAAAAAAGACATGGAAAACCTGATTTGATACACAAGAAATACAAAGCGAAATATTCAGAGAGAATAAGGGTTTAAGTCTTGTGTGGTCGTGTGACTTGTAAGCCATTCAATTCATCCATAGATGATTGAATTGGTATGATTGTTGAGTTGTAATTTTTCACTCAAAGCCTTTAAGCATGAGTGTGTGTCTACTTGATTGAAGCTGCTAAGTAAGATCAAGTGTGTGTCTTTGAAGAGTGTCTTCTTTTGATTGTAATTCTTGTTTATATCACTGGTGTGATTGAGGGGGAGTGAGATGGGATCTCATATCTAAGAGTTCTTAGGTAGAAGTCACACGGGTAGAGATTAGGTGAAAAAGACTGTAACTTGTGTAGTTTACTGAGAGTCTTTGAACTGATTCTATTTTAGTTGATTTCCTTCCTGGCTTGGTGTCGCATTACGCGAAAAACCGGCAGGAAAAGAAACACAGAGCCGCCACCGTGCGTTATTTATCCCAAAGGAGGGAAAGGAAACGCTCGAAGTAAACCTGGAAAGGAATGGTCTCGCGACCAGAGATCGATGGGATCGGGAGTCGGTTATGCAAAGGGAAGGTATTAGCACCCCTACGCATCCATCGTACTCGATGGGATCCACGCTCAGAAAGAATAGAATAAGGTTGCTAAAGACTGCTCAAAACTGCACACACACTGGACTGAAACACAGATGAAAGACGGAAGAAAGTAACTCAGCAGGATGTCGCATCCTGATCCTACGTAGTTTGTCAGACACAAACATCAGAGTCGACGTAGTTCGGGGGAACGGGAAACGTGTTCGCTAGGATGTCGCATCCTATGCATACGTATCTTCTCTAACCAGAGAAAGAATCAGAGCACTCGTAGCTCGGCTAACGCACGCCAAAGAAGACACTAAACAACCATACGCTGAGACGTCAAACGAGACACACAAACACAAACTGGAAACCGACTGCCAATCGCTGGACTTACGTCGGACTCCACAAAAAAACACAGGAAGCCGAAGGCCAATCGCTGGACTTACATCAGACTCCAAACAAACAAACACACACGGGAAACTGACTGCCAATCGCTGGACTTACATCAGACTCCGCACACACACAAGGGGAAGAAGGGTCTCGATTGCAACTAGGGCAAGAGAAAGGGAAGGCCTCAATCGCAACGAGGGCGAGAGAAAAGAATCAAAGTTATTTGTTAGTCAAACTCGACAAGACATCGCATCTCGTGCCTACGTATCTCATCTGGACATGAGAATCAGAGTTGCCGTAGTTCGGCTAAACTATTTCTGTTGGTTTGTTTTTTTTAAGTGGACAACGTCACTACGCAATCTACCGGATGCTCGACCTTTGGAGACTTACTCACCTGTAGTAGAAGGAGTTAACGTGTCCTTAAGAGGGGGTAATGTTTGTTTGTGTTTTAGGAAAGCTCACGCAAGAAAGGAAGTCCTAGACGAAGGAACCGTGCTACCTTAATTGACATGCAAACGAGACTACGCGGAGTCTAGCAAACCTAGGGGATACAATCACACCACACAAACACATACAGCATGAAGTAAACATACCAACAAGGGGCTCAAACATCAAGGCTGGGCTTTAGTCAAGGGGTCATATCAACCTCGACAAACAAGCCAACTGGAAAGGTATCTGAGGCTCTTAACCACCGACATTGACCGTCAGGGTGAGCAGATGAAATGGGAGATGAGGGTTAGACCTCATAGCTCTTAACCCAGGCCTAGGTGAGCTTGACTCAATGAAAGTGTGGGAGTCCAGAATGTGGGACTCTATTCCATAATGACTGACACAACAAGATTTTGGGTTTTATTCAAAGTGCATCAACACATGGTGTGAGCAAGATGAAAGACACAACTGAATAGCAGGGGATGGATTGCACATCCCTTGTATCTGCCAATGCCTCTTCACTTAGGAGCTCTTGAAATGCAAGGCACAAAGATAAACAAGCACAAACATTGCCTCTTAAGGAGGGCTTCAGACAGGTGCCTGCCAAAGATAGCCGGTCTTCCAGACTACATGAAGTCAGAGGTCATTACCTGGGTGGTATGCCAACCACAAGCAAAGCTAGGCAACTCAAGCAATGAGTTAAAGCTACTAAAGTACCTGTGCAAACAACCACACAATTAGTATAGGATTCAGACAAACTATTCACAGACAAACAAACAGCACAAGGCATAAGAGGCAAGCAACTCAAATTGCTTCATCATTCAAAGAACCTACAAAACAGCAAATGTTAGTGGAACACATCATTTTGCATCTCAATTTATGAGATCAACATCAATCATCAAGACTCATTGCTTGCACCTGAAATGCACAATTCAAAATGTGAGTCCAAACCACTAGGTCAAAGCCTAGGGTCAAAAGTGGATCAAAAAGCCAAAACAGAACTTGATATTCAACATGAAGCAACTACATTCAATCAACAACATGTCCTAAAAAGGACCAAATCAAAATCATCAAGAAACTTCATGTGGTGAACAAAATATTGCAAAGACACACAACATGATCATCAATTGGGCATACAGGTGAGAAAATGCACATTAAATCAGAAATGACTCAAACAATTTTGGAAATTTTCATGAGCATACAACATGTCCAATACAATCATCATACCAAAAATTGTAAACAGAAGAGATCAATTGGTCTATCAATGAAAATGATCAAATAGGACATCCAAATGTGTGACATGCATTGTCACACCATGTTAACATGTACATAAAACAGGGATGGAACATGAGAAAAATATCAAACCAAGCCTCAAATGTCAATCAACATGTTAAGAGTCAACACACAAAATTTCATGGGCATTGGATTATTTTTGAGCATTTTATGGTAATTTGAATGGAGCAATGTCACAAATGCACACATGTTAACATAGTCTAACACAATTTAAAATCCAGCCATGCACAATTTCATAAATCCACATCACAAAATAGAGGACATCTCAAGGATCATGTGGCAAAAAATTGGGGATGATTTGGATTATTATTCAATGAGTTATGATTTTTTTAAAGTTGGCTAAAAAATATGAAATAAAATGGACAATGCTTATAGAATAATGGAGGGAAATAATGGAGGATTAATTTGAAATTTGGCGCCAGGGAAATTCAAACAGGGTGACCAATCAGAAAAAGGGCTACAACTAAAATAAACCAAAATGCCTGAAGCCGGAATCGAATTGAGGAACACATGAAACGCTGAGTTTCATTTACTGACTAGGCGCGTCCAACTCAACAGGTCCATGTACATGTGGCAACGGTCAAACAAATATGGGCGAATAGAAATGACACATGGGCGCACACGCAAGCGGTGAACAGGACAAAACCCTAGGCCAGCTCGTCATGAACCAGACGGCGGCGCTAGGGCTGAAACAACCGTCTCCTTCGTGGAGACGGCAGACATGAACAGTGTTCTTCTTCAAAAAATTTCCAGAATTCAAAAACAAACACACTAATCGAAAGCTCTTCATGCATAGGTTCCAAATCCAATAACATCTTGGCTTAATTCCTCATAAATAAAGTGAATCGAATCCAAACATTTTCATACTCAAACATTCAAGTTCATATATATCAGTCAATATTTAACCATTTTCAACGAAATTTGTACCAGAATTCTCAGGGTTCCAAGATCTACACAACTATGATAATGAAATCAAGAATCATGAGGTTCGATTTCTAACCTCTTGAAGAACAGAAGGTTGAAAACCGTGTATCCAAGGCTCAGCAATGTCCAGTTCCACTTCCCTTGAGCTCCAATGAAGCTTGATACAAGAAATGGCTCGTGAAAAGACTTGAAACCAGCTCAATTTGAAATTTCCATTAACACCTTCAAGCTTGTGGTATGCACGAATCCGAGCAGAAATTCACCAAATGCACGTTGAATCACACTCAAAAGCACTCCATGTTCATGATTGTGCAAGAAAATTCCAGGTTTATGTGCAAATTTTTGGAAAACCAATGAAGAGATAATTAAGAGTGAAGAGGGATTTCTAGATCTGAAACTTTGTGTCATCTGCAATGCAGTTACAATTAGGCTTTTATATGCCCTCCTAATCAATCTGAAATTATCACTAAGCCAAGGTTAATGGAGATTAGGAAGATATAAGGTGTATGCACCAATTGACAATTTCACCTCATGCATGGAATGGCTACGTGAATAGTGCATAAAGAGGGCCCAAATTCATTCAAAATCAGCCCATGCACACATTGGAATTGGAAATATATTCATGTGATCAACCAATTTTGATTTTGGCAATTTCCCTTCAAAAATAGCATGCATGAGCAAATGGTAGTGTGAATGAATTTCATGCCATTTAATGATGCATTTGGAAAATATGAGTCATGAGGAGAATTGTGCAAAAAGGAGCATTCAAATTGGAGTCTTAGTTCAAAAGATATGGCCATTTGAAGTTTCATGCACACTTTGCAATGATTTGATCATAACTCCTTAACCATTCATCATAAATTCATGATCTTGGACTTTTTGGAAATGGGAGAGAAAGATCTTCAACTTTCATGTTGGACAAAAATTCATTTGAAGCCTCCTTGATGTTGGAAAGTTGTGTTGAAGTTGGTCCAAAAACTTGCCATTTTTGGAAACTTGAAATTACAGGTCACTTTCCATTTTTGGAAATTTTTGATCTGGCTTCAGAATCTTCAATGTAGACACTTGACATGATGAATGAACCTCTTTTGGACATGAATGAAGCGTCTCAAACCATTTCTCCACCTCCTAGCCCTTAGTTGACTTTCAGTTGACTTTTATGGGCCTCAGATGACTTGGACATGCACTGTGGCCTTTGAGCCTCTAGCCTTTGGTCAAGTTGCTTCAAAATGATCCTTGATTCACACAAACTCTCTAGAACAAACATAGGGCCTTCATCTCATGGAAATGCTTGGTCTCTTGCACAGATGAATCCTCTTGATGCCAGTTACAGTTGACTGAATACAATGCAATGTGCCATGTGAATGTAATGTGATGTCAATGACCTAAAAATGAAAATGTATGCATGAATGGGGGGTGCAAATTTGAGGTGCTACACTTGGTAGCCCCCAGACGTAGGTGAGTTGTACCGAACTGGGTTAACAATTGGTTGTGTCTCTTGCATTACTATTCTTTATCTTTATCCTGTTTGTATTATTCAGATATTAGTGTCGTGACATTACCTTCGACCTCTCATATCTGATACCAGAATTTCAATTGGTATCAGAGCAGACATCCTGCACTAGTTCTGGGTGAGATATAGGGACGATAATTTCTGGTACTATGGAGAGAGATGGAGGATCTGTTCACAGACCACCTATTTTAGATGGATCCAACTATGACTACTGGAAACCTCAAATGGTAGCCTTCCTAAAATCTCTGGATAATAAGGCTTGGAAGGCTGTATTGACAGGCTGGGAACATCCAGTAGTTACTAAGGAAGGAAAAGCTACAACTGATAAAAATCCTGAAGAACAATGGACCAAGGAGGAGGATGATCTAGCCCTTGGAAATTCTAAAGCATTGAATGCTATATTCAATGGAGTAGACAAGAATATCTTCAGATTGATAAACAACTGTGAGGTGGCTAAAGATGCTTGGGACATTATCAAAACCACTCATGAAGGCACCTTTAGAGTGAAGATGTCTAGACTGCAGCTGCTCACCACCAAGTTTGAAAATTTAAGGATGAAAGAAGATGAAAATATTCATGAATTTCATATGAGTATCCTTGAAATTGCTAATGCCTCAGGAGCCCTGGGAGAGAAGATGTCAGATGAAAAATTAGTAAGGAAAATACTCAGGTCACTCCCTAAGAGATTTGCTACGAAGGTGACAGCCATAGAAGAGTCTCAAGACATCTCCAATATGAGAGTTGATGAGCTAATTGGTTCCCTCCAAACTTTTGAGATGGGAATGTGTGATGGATCTGAAAAGAAAACCAAAAGCATAACATTCTTGTCAAACACTGAGGAGGAAGAGGAGGAAAGTGGTCAGGATGTTGATGAAGATCTGGTAAATGATGTAGCCATGATGGGAAGACAGTTCAATAGACTTCTGAAAAAGATGGATGTAAGATCTAAGGCAAATATCAAGAACATCTCATCTGACATCAATAGATCCAACAATGCTGGAAGAAGAACAAGGTCAGATGAAAAGCCCAAAGAAGGAAAAGGAGTACAGTGCCATGAATGTGATGGGTATGGACACATTAGAACTGAATGTGGAACCTACCTCAAGAAACAGAAGAGGAGTCTTGCTGCCACTTGGTCTGATGAAAGTGAAACAGAAGAGTCTGCAAATCTGGTGACTGCCTTGACTTGAAGATGGGGTTCTGATGAAGACTCAAGTGATGATGAAGTAACCTTTGAAGAGTTGGCCACTACCTACAAAAAGTTGTGTCACAGAAGTGCAGAGGTGTGTAAACAGGTTGAAAGCCAGAAGAAGGTAATAACTCAATTGGAGAATGAGAAGGCAGAACACTTGGAAATCATCTCCAAATTAAAAACAGAAGCAGTGGTTCTGAATGCCAAACTAGATGAGAGTCAACAAGTTGAAAGCCATAAGAAAGTGATAGAACAGCTGGAGAATGAGAAGGCAGAACATGTGGAAACTATCTCCAAGTTAAAGACTGAAGTTGTATTCTTGAATTCTAAACTGGATGAGATGACCAAGTATGTAAGGATGCTAAGCAATGGATCTGACACCTTAGACAAGATTCTCCTGACTGGTCAAATAACAGGAGACAAATTTGGCATTGGGTTCAATGAATCTAAGGCTGAGTGCAGTTACACTGGTGGCAAACCTAAATCCAAACCTAAGTGCAGCCATATGGATAGAAGACCTGCGATGTCACATCATATGCCACAACATCATAAAGGAAGATAACAGAAAGGGAAACACCAAAAATGGAGATGTGATCACTGTGGAAAGTTTGGCCACATAAAACCTGTTGATTCTAAGTGTTGACAGCAATTTTGGTAAAACAAAGAATGTTCACAAGATGTTATGTGTGATGTCTTAACATGAGATATCCTATGTACCTGTTGGAGTTCAAGAACATGTGCATGCAGGATTGTTTCAGAATGCGACATACAATGCCATGGCTTATGATATTGGATGTACCTGCTGGAGCGTAAATGAAAGACATGTTCATGCAGGATTGTTTCAGATGACATACACAAGGTTATGGCATCTGATATGGTTGTACATGCTGGAAGTTATAAAAGGAATTATTGGATTATGTAGGATTTTTCCAGGATGCCAGACCCGATGTCATGACATCCTGTACACAGAACATTCAGTGTGAATGTCTGGTGTTTTGTGATTGCACAATTAATGACAATCTTTGTATGATTGAAGATCTGATTAGCTGGCGCATTCAATCAAGAGTGTGTAATTGAAAAGTATTCTCTTTTCTCAAGGGATTGTTGTTTAAAATCACTGGTGTGTGATTGTAGGGAAGTGAGTGGGTTCTCATATCTAAGAGTGCTTAGGTAGAAATTGCACGGGTAGAGATTAGGTGAGAAAGACTGTAACTTATTGAAGTGTACGGAGAGTCTTTGAACTAATTCTATTTTAGTGAATTTCCTTCCTGGCTTGGTAGCCCCCAGACGTAGGTGAGTTGCACCGAATTGGGTTAACAATTGCTTGTGTGATTTGCATTACTATTCTCTATCTTCATTCTGTTTGCATTACTCAGATATTAGTGTCATGACATTACCTTCGACATCTCATATCTGATACCGGAATTTCAATTGGTATCAGAGCAGGCATCCTGCTCTGGTTCTGGGTGAGATCTAGGGACAATACTTTCTGGTAGAATGGAGAGAGATGGAGGATCTGTTCATAGGCCACCAATTTTGGATAGTTCTAACTATGACTATTGGAAACCTAGAATGACAGCTTTTCTGAAATCTCTTGATAACAAGGCTTGGAAAAATGTGTTAACAGGTTGGGTGCATCCTGTCATTACTAAAGAAGGAGAAGCCACTACTGAGAAGAGGCCTGAAGAACAATGGTCCAAGGAGGAGGATGATCTTGCTCTTGGAAACTCTAAAGCATTGAATGCAATATTCAATGGGATAAACAAGAATATTTTCAGGCTGGTAAACAACTGTGAAGTGGCCAAAGATGCTTGGGACATTCTCAAGACCACTCATGAAGGCACCTCTAGGGTAAAGATGTCTAGACTTCAGCTGCTCACCTCCAAGTTTGAAAACTTAAGGATGAAAGAAGATGAAAACATTCATGAATTTCACATGAGTATCCTTGAAATTGCTAATGCTTCAGGAGCCTTGGGAGAGAAGATGACAGATGAAAAACTGGTAAGTAAAATACTCAGGTCACTCCCTAAGAAATTTGCAATGAAGGTGACTGCCATAGAAGAGTCTCAAGAAATTTCCAACATGAGGGTAGATGAGCTAATTGGTTCCCTCCAAACCTTTGAGATGGGATTGAATGATGGAACAGAAAAGAAAACTAAAAGCATTGCCTTCATATCAAACACAGAAAAGGAAAATAGTCAAGATGTGGATGAAGAGTGGGCCAATGAAGTTGCAATGTTGGGGAGACAGTTCAACAGATTGTTAAAGAAAATGGATGTAAGATCCAAGGCAAATGTCAAGAACATCTCACCTGACATCAGCAATGGAAGAAGAGTAAGGTCAGATGAGAAGCCCAAAGAAGGAAAATAAGTAAAGTGCTATGAATGTGATGGGTATGGACACATTAGAACTGAATGTGGAACCTACCTCAAGAAGCAGAAGATGAGTCTTGCTGCCACCTGGTCAGATGAGAGTGATACAGAAGAGGCTGCAAATCTGGTGACTGTGTAAGATCCCAATTTTGGCCCTAAGATCCCTCATGGCATCATATCATATCATTCATTGCCTCAAGGATCAGTGTGCACCTTGCCTCCTTCCTTGTGGGTGGGTTATCTTTTGAGTGTGATTTCTTGATCACCAAGCATGTTTTGCATTTGTATATCATTACTTTTCATTTGTTTACTAACCAAAAGTACAAAAATATGTCATCTAACCTTTGTCTTGCAGCTGAAGCAATCAACAGTCAAAACAGTCAAAGGCAGCTATTGAGCAATAGATGGTGGCCATTCTTGAGAATTTGGGCACCATGATCATTCATAAGAGTTCATATGAGCTATGACATCATTTTGAATCAACATCTCAAGTGGTAGAGGCTTGAATCTCATCAAGGCATTCTTCAGTTTACTGAAACCCTAGCCAGTCAACTGCTCAGTCAACTGTTGGATTTGGAGGTGGGAAGAGCCTAGAAATACTTCATTCATGTTCAAACAAGTCTCATTTGACATTTCAAACATCAACATTGAAGAAAATAAAGTCAGATGAAAACTTTCCAAAAATAGAAAGTGACCTATAATTTGAATTTGCCAAAAATGGAAAGGTTTTCTCCTCAAGATTACATCCCCAAAAATGCTTTAAATGAAATTTTGTTGAACATGAAAGTTGTAGATCTTTCTCTCCCATTTCCAAAAAGTCCAAGATCATCAATTTCTCATGTGTGGTTGAGAAGATATGATCAAAACATGGCAAGGTGTACATGGAACTTCAAACATGCATAACTTCTCAACCAAATGGCCAAATGAAGTGGTTCCTTTTTGTACATTCCTCTCTTGACTTCTACTATCCAAATCATGCATTGCATTACATCATTTCTCATCACATGATTATTTGATTTTTCACTTGAATTTTTGGAGGGAATTTTAAAGTTTAAAATTGGTGAATTGTGTGAACATTCTATCATTGCCAATAGCTCCAAAATGCAATTTTAAGTGAATTTAAGCTTAGCCACGTGCACTATTCATCATGCACACCATGCATAGGGTAAAATGGCCATTTTGCATTTGCACTTCATTTTAGCTAATTCTCATTACCATTTGTTAAGCATGGTTAAGGATTGGATTAGGAGAGCATATATAAGCATAAGCATAACAGAAAATCAGTAACAACACTTCATTTCTCAAGATCTAGATCTAGAATACCAATTTTCTCTCTCAAATTTTCTTCCATTTTCTTCATTTGCCTTTGCATTTTCTGGTTTGATTCTTGTTAGTGAGTTGATTTTGAGCAGGATCTTTCATAGACACAGAGGATTTCGAGCAACATTGAAGCATAGGGAAGCTTTGAATCATTCATGGCAGCTCCAAGTTCTTGAAGAATCGTGCACATCCAAGCCTCCAATTCTCATCTAGTTAACTTCATAAGCATTGTAGAAGAGCTTTCAAGTATCACAAGTCCTCGATTGCAGCTGAATCAAGTTCTGTTTCTACAAGAGGTTACAATTCGACCTTCATAATTCTGCTTTTTATTGTTATGATGTGATAGATCTTTGATTGCTGATTGTTATGAGCTTTGAATCGTGTTAATCCGTGCCAAAATGAGTGAGAACCGATTGATTTAAGTTTAGTTGATGATTTTTATTTCACTCGATTCATGCATGTGATGATGTTGTTTGATGGAATTGTTGTTGATTATTGATGCCTGATGTTAGATCTACATGATGCAATGCTTAATTTGTGTTTCTGGAGAGTTTGAGATTTTTCTGGAAATTTGATGATGAAGATCATGAAGATCTTCATCGTGTTCTTCATTTGCTGCACATTTCCTGCGGAATTTGTTATAACCTTCATAGCCTTGCTGCGAATTTTCCTACGAGTTCTTAGTGGTTTCCTGCGGATTTTCGTTTCCCAGCGTGCATGCATGTGGCTAGGGTTTTGAACCAAACGACCGTGTTTTGGTCGTTGGCGCGCTTTCCAGTTTAAATATGACCTGGCTTCGATTCCCCGCTCCATCATTTTTCAAAATGCCTTGTTGAATTATTTCATATGCTTCATCCATTCACATTCATGCTTCATCACTCATTTTTTAATTTTTCTCTTCACTTAAAAAATCATAACTCCATAAATATGCATCCAATTAATGTGTGGTTTTTTTCATTGTTCTCCTCATGATGTCTACTATTTTATGAGTATTTTTCCAGAATTTGTGCCTGGATGGATTTTAATATTGCTTAGGGATTGTTCACATGTGTGCTATCTTGTACTTTGTTTGCTTTTCCATTTGTGAAATGATGATGGTTGATCCAATGAATGTGAAAATTGACATGCTTAAACTAGACATCCTAATTGACATTTTGGTGTTGAGTTTGCATTTTTTGCATTTATGGTTGTTGAGATATGATTTGTTTAATGTAGGTGTGACAATGTGTGTCACACCTTTGCTTGCTTGATTTGTTGATTTTCCTTACCATGCCAATTAAATGCCAAATGATGTAATTTTTTGCATGATGCTTCTTCTGGATGTTAGGAATGATCATGATGTTTTGTGGAATTCTTGGATTGATTTTTGATTTGTTTGGGATTTTCCTTGTTGGTTGACCATGTTTGAACTTTTGAAGAGTGTTGAACTTTCATGATTTGTGAAATGCTTATGCTTTATCATATGAACTTGAAATTTTGCACATTAATGCTAGACACTTTGAAGTTTATTGCGGCTTTGGTTTGAGTCATTTATCACTTGTCATTTCTGTTTTAGGATTGCCTTAAGTTGATGTATCAATTTGTGCCTCAATTGAGCTTGTTTGTGCTTACCTTGACTTGATGAATTTGATTGCCATGCTTATACTTGTCCAAATGCCATGATTTTTGGTGTGTTAATCCTTTGATATGTTCTGTTTAGCCATGATTTTTTTGAGATTTATTGAGCCATTTTGGAATTAATATGCCTTTGTTCATTCTGTTGCTTCAATGTGATTCCAACTTGCATGCCTTGCCTTATTTGATTTGTGAAATGAATTTGGTTGATGCTATTGACATGAGACCTTCTGGATTATATTCTTAGTTGATTAAGGTTGATTCAAGTTGAATTTCATGTTCTGTTTTGAATTATTTCTCCTTCTTTGACCCTAGGCCTTGTCCTAGTGGTTTGCTTCTCATGTTTGAGCTTGGTTTTCAGGTTAAGGAAGCACATGGCCATAATTGGATTGATTCACTTGATTGAATGGTTTATTTGGTTGATGTTAGTTAATCTTGATTTGTTTTGTAGGTGGCTTTTAGCTCATTTGAGTTGAGCTTGTGCTTTGCACATTGTTGCTTGATTGTTGACTATGTCTGTTGACTGTTGATTCTTAACTGTCTGTTTGACTTTTTGACTTGTATACTGATTGAGTTGGATTTTTTTCAGGTACATTAGTTGCTAAGTTCATTGTGAACTTGTTTGTGCTTTGCTTGGTTGCTTAACCACTTAGGTATAACCTTTCTTCTTCATGTAGTCTGGAAGACCTGGCCTGTTACTTGGCCAGGCACCTGTCTGAAGCCCTCCTTAAGAGGCCATGTTCTTGTGTGTTTATTTTTGTGCTAAGCAGGAAAAGTCCTTTGATAAGGCAATTGGTAGATAAAAGAGATGTGTAGTCCATCTCCTACTATTCAGTGTGTCATCCCTTTGCTCACATTACATGTTGATGCATTGTGGATATTAACCCAAGATCTATAGAGTCATTAACTTGTGGAGAGAGTTCCAACTTTCTGAACTCCCGCACCTTCTATCATTTGAAGCTCTCCCTGACCAGGGATAAGAGCCATGAGGCACACCCCTCATCTCCTTTTCATCTGCTTCACCTTAACTCTCAATGTTAAGGTTAAGAGCACAACTTACCCCATTCCAGTTGACTGTAAAGTCTAACCTTGCTTGAGCCTAATTGCTTGTATATAGTGGGTGCTAATTGACTTGCTTGATTGATTGCTTGGTTCATCTGTGCATGTTTGCTTGTGTGCCTTTGTGCATTTATCATCATTAATTGCTCATTATCGCATGATCATCATTTCATATCTGTGTGACACATCTTTGTTTGTCCATTGAGGAATCAATTGTAAGTCCATTCATTGGCCATGGTTCCTATGATTTGGAAGGGATTGAGTATAAGACCATTTCATTGGCCACTTATGTTTTCTTTGCTTAGTGCTTTTGTTTGTTTGATGTGAGGATTCAATTGTAAGTCCATGTTGTTGGCATTTGTTCCCATGATCATCTGTTGGAGGTTAGTATAAGTCCAGATAGATTGGCATCTGACATCCATGTTCTGTTTTATTCTTGGGAGATTGGTATAAGTCCAGATAGATTGGCATCCGGTATCCTGTTTTCTTTCTTTCCTTCGTGAGACTAGTATAAGCCCAGTAATTGGCATCCGATATCATTGTTATTTTAGTGAGATTGGTATAAGTCCAGATAGATTGGCATCCGATATCCATTTGTTTGTGCTTCAGTGAGATTGGTATAAGTCCAGATAGATTGGCATCCGGTATCCATTTGTTTGTGCTTCAGTGAGATTGGTATAAGTCCATATAGATTGGCATCCGGTATCCATTTGTTTGTGCTTCAGTGAGATTGGTATAAGTCCAGTAATTGGCATCCGATATCCATTTGTTTTGCTTACTTGTTATTGTTCATTGTTGCCTATTCCAAAGGACACACTTGAATCATCTTCCATATGATTTCAAGAAGTGAACCTTTCTGAGAAGTTTTACACTCCATTATCCATACACCCTCTTTGTTCCAAAACCCCTTTTCACATGTTACTTTCAAAACTTGAAATAAATGTTGTGCAAACGTCTTCATGTCTTTTCAAATTAGAAACCTGGACCTTAAGTCCTTGATTTTCAAACTTCATTTTCGTAATACTTCTTTGAATTGAATTCTAATCATACTTTGACCATATTTTGTGAATACTCATAATCAATTAACTTCACTGATTCAATTGTTTTGTGGCTTTGTCCATTCTTGATATATTTTCATACATTAGCCATAGGTTTGATTTATCATAGTGGTTGATGTAAATCTTACCTTATCCTTAGTGAGTTGATTGTAAGTCTTCCATACTTATTATAGGGTTAACCCCTCACTAGTATGTTGAAGCCGTCCTCGCATGGTGGATTGTTGATTCAGGTTGAGTTTTCTCCCATTGGTAATGAAAAAACCTTAGGGCTTGTGTTTTAAAATGAATTCACTAATTTTTGGAAATCTTTTAGCCGAACTACGACGTTTTGATCCTTACCTTCCATAGAAAGGTACGTAGGCAACGGGTTCATCCGTTCAAACACAAAAACAATAAAAATTGTATATTCTTTTCTCATCCCTTCCATCCATGTTTGCACAATAAATATTTCATAACAAATAACATTTCATACAACAATTGTGAAAAGGGCTCCCTAGGAGTACCTAGGACGTTTTGGGTGCCTAACACCTTCCCATTGCGTAATTAACCCCCTTACCCAGATTCTCTGATCTTTTCATTAGTTTTTTATGTGTAAAACTTCTTAGGCTTTTGTTCGCTTTTTAGCCAATCCTTTGGATAATAAAAGTGCGGTGGCGACTCGATTCTTTGTATGCTTTGCTTTTGGTTTAATCAATAAATCATAAAGTGACGAATACACCGCTACAGACTACATTAACAGGAAAATGGGGTTCTGATGAAGACTCAAGTGATGAAGAAGTGACTTTTGAAGCATTGGCCTCCACCTACGGAAAGCTATGTCACAAAAGTGTAGAGCTGTGTAAACAGGTAGAAAGCCAGAAGAAGGGGATAACTCAACTTGAGAATGAGAAGGAAAAACAATTGGAAACCATCTCCAAATTGGAAACAGAAGTTGTGACTCTGAAGGTCAAGCTAGATGAAAGTCAACAAGTTGAGAGCCAGAAGATAGTACAGCTGGAAAATGAAAAGGCAAAACATGTGGAAACCATCTCCAAGCTAAAAACTGAAGCTATGCTCTTAAACTCAAAACTAGAAGAGATAACCAAGTATGTAAGGATGCTAAACAATGGATCTGACTCCTTAGACAAGATTCTCCAAACTGGACTAATCACAGGAGCCAAATCTGGAATAGGGTACCATAAATCTAAGGCTAAAAGCAGTTACACTAGTTGCAAACCTCAAGCTAAACCTAAATGCACCAACAGTAAGATCAGTTCTAAGATGTCACATCATTAGAAGAGAAAATAGCAGAAAGGCAAACACCAAAGATGGAGATGTCATTACTGTGGGAAATCTGGTCACTCATGGCCCTTCTGCTATAAGTTGTATGGTTACCCTACCCCTGTTCATCAACAGACTCACTATCAACCCAGACCCAAACAGCACAGGCCTATCAACAAGAAGCAATGGGTTCCTAAGACTAATGTTACAAGTCTAATAGCTCAGATTCCCCTCAAAGAAGAGTGGTATTTTGATAGTGGATGTTCTAGACACATGACTGGAAACTCATACTTGATAATTGATCTTCACCCTCATGACATAAGCTATGTAACCTTTGGTGATGGAGCAAAGGGTGAAATAAAGGGGATAGGAAAGCTTGAGTGTCTTGGAGCTCCTAAACTTGACAATATTCTACTGGTCAAGGGCTTGACTTCAAATCTAATAAGCATCAGTCAGCTAGGGGATCAAGGTCTGAATATCATCTTCACTAAAACTGAATGTCTGATTATTAACAAAGACAGTAAAGTAATTATGGAAGGAATCAGGACCAAAGACAACTGTTACATGTGGAACTCTCAAATGGATGACTCCTCTAAGATGAGTACAGTTGCTAGAAGAACCTTCAAGGGTAATGAAAGACAAGTCTGTGGGAAATGTCAGACAAGGATGTTATACTAGAAGCTAAGACCTAACCTCAATGAAGAGAAGGTCATGATGGCCCAAACATCTGAAAAAGGGGAACATGTGACTGGTTATATGCAGTCTGAAATTAGTGAAAGCTTTGTTGGAACTGGGCCACAAGGGACTATGTGTGCAAGGAACAATGTAAAGAAGATTGAGTTAGAAAGTGAAAGGACACCTGCTCCTACACATTTGAAAGATGAAACCGATGTTTATGATGAAAATATATCAGATGAAAGCAACAATTCTCAACCAGGTTGGATGAAACTACTGATAATTATATACAATGTCACACTCGATGTCATGACATTATATTATGACAACCTGTATGATACAACTATGTCCAAAGATCATATTCAGCACAACTGGACCAAGTACATTATTTGCTGTCATCACTCAATTAGAAAATATGTGGAAAACAAACTCATAGTTCTACAGCATGAAATGCAACTAACTAACAAGGCTGCAAGGGATTTGTATGATGTCCAACTGAAATATGAAAGGGGGGAACTAGGGGCTTGGTTTCTTGAGAAAATATGGCAATTAATGTGGAGTGGAAAAGGTAACAAAAATATTGTCTGCCCAATAAAAAGAAAAAGCCACATTAATAATGAATCATCATCTAGTATTGGAAATAGTGTCTATTTCATTTGCACGCTCTGCCTGAACACAATTCTTTCCATCTTCATCAAACTACTCAGAGAACCTCTGCTAGGGCAAAGAAATTTTCCTCAAAAGTTCAACCACATGTCTCAACATCCATCATCATCTAGCTCAAAACCCCTTCATACAAGAACTCCCTCCATGGAGTTTCTATATGAAGATTTGATGAACGTGACTCCTCTGCGTATGATACCAGGTGACGTCCCAGGCTCCTCTTCCATGGCTGGAGCTAAGCAAGGTAACACTCTTGGAAAATCTCCTAATAAAGAGGACATGCACTTTACTGATCGCACCATAAGAAACCTAGTTACTAGGATAATGAATAAAGAACATGAAGTCAAGGATATTTTTACCCCTCTATCCAGAAGGGACCCCTCTCCTGAGGTGGGAACACAAGCTGAGAAAGATGATGACTCATCTAAGACAGAAAAGGAAGTAGCTGCTGAAGGACTATGTTCTCTTGGAAAAAATTTACCTAGCATGTCTCTTGATACTGCTCAGGATATTGAGGAAGAAAGGTCTGAGGAAGAAGATGACACTTTGGTCAATCTTGTAAAAACAAGTGTAGCTAATAAACTGAGAAAAAGGAAGAGTATGGCCGAGATAAGGACAGCTAGGAAAGAGAAAAAAGTTGCTGGTATAGGTCCCTCCAAGTCTTGGAGTAAAGTAGAGGCCAGGAAGAGGAAAGAAAGTGAGAGCTCCGAATCTGATGAGGATGTCGAAGACGATGTCCCAGACATCTCCCATGTTAATAGGAAGGCTGTAAAGAAGTCTCCAAATAAAGTGGCTACTGTTCATCTAGACAATATCTCTTTTCACGTAGAAGATGGTGCTGCCAAATGGAAGTTTGTCACTCAAAGAAGGGTAGCGGTTGAAAGAGAATTGGGAAAAGAGGTTGTTGAAGTAAAGGAAGTCATGGAGTTAATTAAGGCAGTTGGTCTTATGAAAACTGTGATTGCTCTGCCTCAGTGATATGAGGGGTTAGTAAAAGAATTCATTGTGAACATCCCTGAGGAGATTTATGAAAAGAGCAGCAGGGAGTTCTGCAAAGTTTTTGTAAGGGGTAAGTGTGTGAAACTTTCACCAACCATCATCAACAAGTTCCTAGGGAGAGGAACTGGTGGAGGAGTAGATCTAGAGACCACAGACAATGAGGTATGTAGGATTATTACAGTTGGCCAAGTTAAGGAATGGCCTAGTAGGAAACACCTATCAGCTAGTAAACAAACTGTCAAATATGCCATCTTGCACAAGATTGGTTCAGCTAATTGGGTACCTACTAATCATATCTCTACCATCTCCATTGTTCTTGGAAGAATCATTCATGCAATTGGAACCAAGATAAACTATGATTTTGGAAAGTTTATATTTGATCAAACCATCAGACATGCCTCTACAAATGCTGTGAAGTTACCCATTGCCTTCCCATCCACTATTTGTGGGATTATCTTGAGTCAACACCCAGGCATTCTTAATACAAAGGACATACCAAGCAAAAGAAAACCCCCTCTATCCATCCATTATAAGTTGTTTGAAGGAAGTCATGTAAATGATGTTGTCATGACATCTGCCAGAAGAGAGCCTGTATCTCAAGGAAGTTTAATTGATCAACTGAAAGATACCTGCAAGGAATTAGAGAATGGTATAAAGGTGGCCAAGGCAAGAAAAGAAGCTTTGGAAGTTCTTATTTGTAGCCTAGAAAAAGAGGAAATAGAGAAGGTTGGTAAGGATTCAGATGCAAAAGCACAATCCAGTGACAACTCTGACAGCTTTGAAGGCTCTGAAGGTGAAGGTGAAGGTGATACTTCTTCCTCTGATTGATGGTTCCCCCTCCTGTGTGCTGTGAAGACTGTGAAGCTGTTTTGTCTGATGTTTTGGGTGATGTTCTGCTGTTGCTATATGGAGTTTTTGTTTTTTTTGGAAATTGTGTAATGTGTGGCAGTCCTCATTGATGCCTGTTTTGTAATATTTTGGGCTCTTGATGAGTTCCTTGGATTTGTTCATTATCTCAGCTATCACAGCTGTGTATAATGATGGTTTGTACTTCCTGAATATTATGTTTTAACATTCTTAATGTTATAACATCTGATCTAACATTCTCTGCTAGACTAATAGACATTTATTTTGTCTGATTGGTCACCTTTGGTCAATTTTGACTAAAAAGGGGGAGAAGTGCTGATGTGGAAGTTGATGTGGAAGCTATTGAGGAGTTGTGAGATGTATATAGCTGAAGGACAACTATTATGGAAGGAAGTGCACATGTGTTAAAACAGAATGTTATTCTGTTTATAGATGTCAAAGGGGATGTCTGATATGGTGTACAGGTGTTGATGTTGTAGCAGATGTCAGAATGACATTCTGGCTGGTACAGGTGTTGGAGTTACAGTAGCTGTTGTTTGATGAATGCACAGATTTAGGGGGAGAAGGAGTACTCTTGTGCATTGTGCATTTGTGTGTCTTACTAGTTGCATCCATAACTAGTAATTTTGTTTGTGTTGCACAGATTTAGGGGGAAGAGAAGTACCCTTGTGCATGTGTGTATTACTAGTAGCTATATTTAGTAATTGTATTTGCTTCTGCTTCTGTTTAAACTACTGTTAAGTTGTTTAACTGCTGATAGTTTAACTTGTGAACAAAAAGGACAGATATATGTTTTAGCCAAAATTTGCCAAAGGGGGAGTTTGTTGATTCTAAGTGTTGGCAGCAATTTTGGTAAAACAAAGAATGTTCAAAAGATGTTATGTGTGATGTCTTAACATGAGATATCCTATGTACCTGTAGGAGTTCAAGAACATGTGCATGCAGGATTGTTTCAGAATGCCACATACAATGCCATGGCTTCTGATATTGGATGTACCTGCTGGAGCTTAAATGAAAGACATGTTCATGCAGGATTGTTTCAGATGACTGATAACATGAAACTATATCACATTTTTAGACTTGATTTAATTAAATTATACCGTTATTTGAGTCAATTTATTTTATATTATTCGATATTACTCGGTATTTTCTTATTATTTATTTCAGGTATCATTATTTAAAGCACGTGTGAAAAAGAAAGAAGAGGGGTGCAAAAAAGAGGATTTTCTAGGAAAAGCAGCAAGCTGAAGCACCAAAGCCCAGCCCACGTTTGGAACAAAGGAAATGGCTGTCACGACCGCCACACTCACGTGCCGAGCGTCACGTCCCAAAACCTAGTGTTACGACCGTAACACATAGTTTGACGGACGTCACACATTTCATCCTATATTCTAGGCTTGACGTGCGTAACAGAGTGGACGGTTTCCCCTAAATTTCCTCTTGCACTCGTTGACGCTTTGAACCACACTGAAGACCAATTCAAGGAAACGGTTATTTGGAGAGGTGAATATAAATAGACCTCACAAAAGCCAATTAAAGCTCTCTCTTCTCCGTACAATTTTTCCAGCAATATTTTCCAGCACTCTAAATTTTCAAGCATTTTATTTTCTTTTCTTTTCTAGCTTAATTTCCGAAGCATACAATTTATTTTCTCACGATAGTTTCTACACCGGAAATTATTGTGTAATTTTTACTGGATCTAACCTTACGTCAGATCATAGTATTTTATTTCCTTGTTTTTACTTTCCTATCTGATCGAGAATTGTGAAGAACAAATCCAACCGACTTGTGGTGGAGTGTTCGAGCACCGAAGTGTAGGAGATAAAATCCAGAATTCTAGTATTTTTCCAGGTTTATTAATTAATTGATTTATAGTTTTAATTTACATATGCTTTGTTCCGCTGTTTATATATATTGTTTTCAAAAATTATTTTTAAAAGTTAAATGTGAGGACGAGAGTTAAGCATTTAAGTTTAATCATATAGTCTAAGTCAACAGAGCGAGAGTTTGAGACGAGGGAGTTTAAACGGTTAGCATTTTCTCAAAAAGAGTTTCTATAGATTCTATTATTTTCAAAAGTGATTTTAGATTTAACGAGATAGTGAGAGCGTGCGTTAAAATATAAAGTCATAGTCTAATTCAACAGAGCGAGAGTTTGAGGAAAAGACTTTTAATTAATAGTGTCTACTGAAAAGACTTATTTTAAAATTAAGAAAAAGACCAACGAAGATTTGATTCCCTAATTACGACGAACTACATACTGATATCCATATTATTTGATATTTTGTCTAGATCCAAATTTAGTTTTACTTTTCCCCTAATCATTAAAGTATCATCCGCCTTAGCTTTACGCAGTAACCCTAGAAAAACGGTAGATCGATTCATTAAGTCCCTGTGGGATCGATATCTTTTAAAACTACGCGATTAGACTGTGCACTTGCAGTCAGTACCACCGTTAGACTCATAAAGTCGCGATCAAGTTTTTGGCGCCGTTGTCGGGGACTTTTATTTAGTCGATATCGTAACTCTTCTGTTACGCTGTAGAGACTAAGGCAATTTTTATTTTTTTCCCTTCTTTTTTGTTGATTTGTATGCCACACACTCGCTAACAAGGCGAGTCGTACTACTTACGAATCAACGACGTTGAACGATATCTCCGAATATTACGACGAATTCGGGAGTATCGTGTTAGAAACAATCTTCCTCCAATCGAAATTCCTGATCTCAAAAATCTCCTTCCTTCGGCGATACCAGCGATGGCCGAACCAGCTCGTGCTCTTCGAGATTACGCTGCTCCATCGCAGGATGAGCCGCATTCGAGTATTGCTCCACCCGCAATCGAAGCAAACAACTTCGAACTTAAACCTTCGTTGTTGTAGGCAGTGCAACAGAATCAATTTTCTGGAAATCCTACCGAGGATCCAAACCTTCATTTATCCGTATTTGTCCAATACGCTGACACTGTTAAAGCTAATGGTGTCACCTCAGAGACAATTCGACTTCATCTCTTTCCTTTCTCGTTAAGAGATAAAGCTAGAAGATGGCTTCAGTCTCTTCCTTCCAACTCAGTCACCACATGGAATGAATTGAAGAAAGTCTTTCTTGCCCAATATTTTCCTCCAAGCAAAACAGCTATGTTGAGAGCCCAGATAAATGGATTTAAGCAAAAAGATAACGAGTCTCTTTTCGAAGCATGGGAAAGATACAAGGACATGATGAGACTCTGCCCACACCATGGTTTAGAGGACTGGTTAGTAATTCACACCTTCTACAATGGTCTCTTGTACAACACAAGGTTAACAATAGACGCCGCCGCCGGTGGTGCGCTTATGGATAAACCTTACACCGACGCTTATCAACTTATCGAGAGCATGGCCGAAAATCATTATGAGTGGGGAAGTGACCGAACAATGGTAGAAAAACCTCAAACAAAAGGTGGCATGTACGAGATAAGTAGCCTTGATCATGTTAATGCAAAAGTGGATGCTCTTGCCCAGAAAATTGAAAGTTTAAATGTATCACCTTCAGCCACCGTGGTTGTCGTAACTCAAAATTGCGAAGTCTGTGGAATTCAAGGTCACACTCCTACAGATTGTCAACTCCTAACAGGAATTCAAACAGAGCAGGTGAACTATGCTCAAGGAAATCCTTACTCGCATACCTATAACTCAAACTGGAAGAACCATCCTAATTTTTCATATAAAAGTAACAACGCTTTATACGCACCAGGTCAAGCTCCTAGTCAAGCTCCAGCTATACCTCCTGGATATCAAAAGCCGACCCCATCTACACCTAACAATAACGTTCCTAGGAAATCCAACTTGGAAATCATGATGGAGAACTTCATAGCTTCTCAACAGCAAACCAATAAAGAGTTCTTAAACCAGAATGTACACACTAGCGAACAGATTAAACAACTAGCAAGTAAAATAGATGCCCTGGCTACCCATAACAAAATGCTGGAAACACAAATCTCGCAAGTAGCTCAACAACAAGCGCCTACTGCTGCCCCAACTGGTACATTTCCTGGACAGTCCCAACCTAATCCGAAAGGCCACGCTCATGCAATTATATTACGAAGTGGTACAGAGGTAGAAGGACCATCTGACCCAAGGATTGAGAACCGAAACTCTAAAAAGTCAACTGAGGAAGAAGGTAAACCTAAGGAAAAGGAAGAGTGTAATAAGGAAATCGTAGAGAAAAAAGAACCTTATGTACCTCCACCGCCTTACAAACCACCTATCCCTTATCCTCAAAGGCTAATTAAAACCAAAGACGCGGGCCAATTTAAAAAATTTGTTGACCTACTGAAACAATTAAACGTCATAATTCCTTTTACAGAAGCTATTACACAGATGCCCTCATATGCTAAGTTCTTAAAAGAAATTTTATCTAATAAAAGGAAACTTGAAGAAAGCGAAACCGTTACACTCACTGCTGAGTGTAGTGCAATAATCCAAAATATGCCTCCTAAACTTAAAGATCCTGGTAGTTTTTCTATACCCTGTCATATAGGAAAATTTGTCATAGACAAAGCTTTATGCGATTTAGGAGCCGGTATCAGTGTTATGCCCTTGTCCATATGCAAGAAACTTGAAATGGGAGAATTAAGACCAACTAAAATGTCTGTGCAATTAGCAGATCGTTCCGTTAGATATCCCGTAGGAATTCTTGAAAACGTTCCCGTGCGCATAGGTCAATTCTACATCCCCACCGATTTTATAATTATGGACATAAGAGAAGATGAAGTTACCCCCATTATATTGGGAAGACCCTTCTTAGCAACCGCCGGTGTATCATAGACGTAAAACGAGGACGACTCACTTTCGAAGTAGGAGAAGAGAAAATTGAGTTTATTCTTTCCAAATTTTTGAAAGCACCTGCAATAGAAGACACATGTTACTTCATGGATATCATCGATGAATGCATAAAAGAAACAGAATTCGAAAATGACGATTTGTCTGACTATCATGTAGAAGACAGACTGAATCAATGTTTAGCAATAACATCAGATCCTACGCAATGCCTTAAGAAACCAACCCTCGACCTGAAAACACTTCCCAAAAATCTGAGATATGAATTCCTAGACCTAGAACTTGAACGACCAGTAATAGTCAATGCAGACCTAGGAAAACTTGAAACCGAAAAACTCCTACATATCTTAAGAAAATATCCAACCGCATTAGGATACAACATCACCGATCTTAAAGGGATAAGTCCTTCTATTTGTATGCACCGCATCATGCTAGAAGAAGACTGTAAGACTTCTAGGGAACATCAGAGGAGACTAAACCCGATCATGAGTGAGGTAGTGAAGAAGGAAGTAACGAAGTTATTAGAGGCAGGTATCATATATCCTATATCCGATAGCAAATGGGTTAGTCCTGTACACGTAGTACCAAAGAAAGGAGGTATAACAGTGATCGAAAATGAAAAAGGAGAAACTATAACCAAACGAATTGAATCGGGATGGAGAATGTGCATTGACTACAGAAAGCTAAACAAAGCGACCCGAAAAGATCATTTTCCTTTACCATTCATAGACCAGATGTTAGAACGACTAGCCAAGCATTCTCATTTCTGCTATCTGGACGGTTACTCAGGTTTCTTTCAAATACCGATTCATCCTGATGACCAAGAAAAGACAATGTTCACATGTCCTTTTGGTACCTTCGCTTATCGACGAATGTCGTTTGGCTTGTGCAATGCTCCTGCAACCTTCCAAAGGTGCATGATGGCAATATTCGCCGATTTTCTCGAAAACATCATGGAAGTCTTTATGGATGACTTTTCCGTATGCGGGCAAAGTTTCGAAGAATGTCTTGAAAACCTAGAAAGAGTTCTAGAACGATGTGTAAAAGTGAACCTAGTACTTAATTGGGAAAAATGTCACTTTATGGTACAAGAAGGAATTGTTTTAGGACACATCATATCAAATAGAGGAATTGAAGTAGACAAATCCAAAATAGAAGTAATCGAAAACCTTCAACCTCCGAAAACTGTGAGGGAAATACGAAGCTTCTTAGGACATGTCGGTTTTTACCGACGATTCATTAAAGATTTCTCTAAAATAACTAAACCTTTAACCGGATTATTAATGAAAGACGCTGAATTCATCTTCGACAATAAATGTTTAGAAGCATTTCAAACACTTAAACAACCATTGATCTCCGCGCCCATAATGCAGACCCCGGATTGGAATGAACCTTTCGAAATAATGTGTGACGCAAGTGACTACATCGTAGGCGCTGTTTTAGGACAACGAAAGGATAAAAAACTTCACGTCATATATTATGCGAGTAGAACTCTAGATGAAGCGCAAATGAATTACGCCACGACCGAGAAAGAACTTTTAGCAGTAGTATTTGCACTAGATAAATTTCGTTCCTACTTGGTCGGAGCTAAAATAATCGTTTACACTAATCACGCCGCCATTAAGTACCTCTTAACAAAAAAGGACGCTAAACCTAGACTCCTAAGGTGGATCTTGTTGCTACAAGAATTTGATTTGGAAATCAAAGATAAAAAAGGAACTGAAAATGTAGTAGCAGATCACCTCTCTAGACTTGAAAACCTGGAACCGGAAAGAACATCGATCAACGATGATTTCTCGTACGATAAACTTATAGCTAATTTAGAAGAAAATAGAGCTGACGGGCAGGTAGAGACCACCTTGGCTGTATGCGTTACACCATGGTACGCTGATTTTGTCAATTATTTAGCCGCCGGAGTGGTTCCACTTGATCTATCCTACCAACAAAAGAAACGATTCTTCCATGACATAAAACATTATTACTGGGACGACCCTTTACTTTTCAAAAGAGGCCCGATGGTATTTTCCGTCGCTGTATACCTGAAGAAGAGGTAGAAAGTATAATCCAACATTGTCATTCCGCTCCTTATGGTGGACATGCAAGTACATCCAAAACCTGCTCTAAAATCCTACAAGCCCATTTAAGCTTATTTATGGTAAATATTGCCACCTCCCAGTGGAGTTAGAACATAAGGCCTATTGGGCTATTAAAAATTTAAATTTAAACTATAAGGCCGCCGGTGAAAAGCGAATTCTAGATATAAACGAATTAGAGGAACTTAGACAAGACGCATACGAAAATGCCAGAATCTACAAGGAAAGAACGAAAAAATGGCATGATAAACGTATATCAAGGAAAACTTTCAAACAAGGCGATGTAGTCCTATTGTTTAACTCTAGACTTAAGTTATTCCCAGGAAAACTACGCTCTAGGTGGTCTGGCCCTTTCCAAGTCACTAATGTCTTTACTAGTGGGGCTGTAGAAATTAAAGGAAAATCTATTGAATCATTTATCGTAAACGGACAGCGTCTAAAGCATTATCATTATGCTGAGAACAATGAAGACTCGCAAGTCCTACACTTAGACGTATTATCTCCAAAATTAATAGATTAACATTTAATAGTTTTATGTCGAGCTTGCGGCATTAAACAAAGCGCTTCGTGGGAGACAACCCACAAATTTTTATTTTTCTTTGATTATTCTTTTGATTTTATTCAGTTTTCATTCTTCATTTTCTTTATATTATTGAATTTTTCTTCTTCTCTTCTTTCGGCATCTGGCCAAATCCTGACTAAAATTCTTGTTTTTCTTTTCTTTAGTTAACACTAACCTGATGGGACATATTGATCGTATGGGTATCAAATTCCGAGGGAGAGCTCAGAGACAAAAATTTGAAGAACTTGCTGAGAGAGAGATGCACCCAAATTTTTATGCTGATGATTGTGTAGCGGTGTATTCGTCGCTATATGATTTATTGATTAAACCATAAGCAAAGCATACAATGAATTCGAGTCGCCACCGCACTTTTATTTATCCAAAGGACTGGCTAAAAAGCGAACAAAAGCCTAAGAAGTTTTACACGTAGAAAACTAATAAAAAGATCAGAGAGTCTGGGTAAGGGGTAAATTACGCAATGGGAAGGTGTTAGGCACCCACTACGCCCTAGGTACTCCTAGGGAGCCCTTTTCAAACTTGTTGTATAAAATTGTTATTTGTTATGAAATATTTATTGTGTAAACATGATTGGGATGATGATAAAAGAATATACAATTTTTATTTTTTGTGTTTGAACGGATGAACCCGTTGCCTACGTACCTTCCATCAAAGGTAAGGATCAAAACGCCGTAGTTCGGCTAAAAGATTTCCAAAAGTTAGTGGATTCAATTTTAAACAATAGCACTGAGGCTCTTCATTATCAATGGGAGAAAACTCGACCAAGACCAACATCCACCATGCGAGGATAGCTTCGACGTACTAGAGGGGTTAACCCTGTTTTCAGTACGGAAGTCTTATAGTCGACTCACTAAGGATAAGGTGAGGTTTACATCAACCACAATGATAATTGAAACCTATGGCTAATGTGTGAAAAGATTAACAATGGACAAAGCCAAAACAAATGAATGGGTGAAGTTAATTGATTGTGATTATGAAAGTAGGGTCAAAGTATGATTAAGATTGATTCAAAAGAAGTATTATGAAATGGAGTTTGAAAAAAAAAAGTCAAGGACTTGGGGTCCAGGTTTTTAATTTAAAAGCATGAAGATGTTTGCACAATATTTTTCTCAAGTTTTGAAAGTAATGTGTGAAAAAGTTTAGGACAAAATGGATGAAGGGATGAAGATGGAGTGTAAAACTTCCTAAAAGGTTCATCTCTTGAAATCATATAGAAGATGACTCAAGTGTGTCCTTTGGAATAGGCAATGAGCAATAAGAAACAAGCAAAGCAAAAAATGAAAGTCAACAAAATCGGATACCGGATGCCAATTACTGGACTTATACCAATCTCCTAAAACAGAACTGGATATCAGAGGCCACTCTATGGACTTGTACTAATCTCCTCAACAAAGAAATAAAAAGTGGATACCGGATGCCAATCTATCTGGGCTTATACCAATCTCCAACAAAAACAAAGCAAACACTTGGATGTCAGATGCCAATCTATCTGGGCTCACTCTAACCTCCAACATATGATCATGGGAAAACAAATGCCAAATTACACGGACTTACAATTGCATCCTCACATAAACAAACGGAAGCAAAATATGGATGTCAGATGCCAATCTATCTGGGCTTATTCTAACCTCCACAGTATGGTCCTAGGAATACAAATGCCACATCACAGGGACTTATAATTGCATCCTCACATACCACAAACAAATGCATCAAGCAAAGAGATGATGAGTGGCCAATGAAATGGTCTTATACTCACTTCCATATCATAGGGACAATGGCCAATGAATGGTCTTACAATTGTCCTCAATGGGCAAACAACAAAGATATGTCACAAAGACAAAAAAAAAATGATCATGCACTAATGAGCAATTAATGATGATAAATGCACAAAGCATGCAAGCAAACATGTACAAATGAAGTAAGCAATTAATCAATCAAAGGCATTCAGCACACACTATAACCAAGCAATCAGGCTCATACAAAAGGTTAGGCATTGAAGCCAACTGGAATAGGGTTAATGATGCTCTTAACCTTGACATTGAGAGCCAAGGTGAAGCAGATGAAAGGATATGAGGGGTGTGCCTCATGCTCTTATCCCTGGTCAGGGAGAGCTTCAAATATCAGAAGGTGTGGGAGTTCAGAAAGTAGGAACTCTCTCCACAGATTATTGACTCGATAGATCTTGGGTTTTTACTCACTATGCATCAACACATGTGGTGTGAGCAAGGTGAGTGACACACAGAATAGTAGGAGATAGGTTGCATATCTCTTGGGTTCTACCAATTGCCTTATTCAAAGGACTTTTCCTGCTTGGGACAAATGTAAACACACACAAGCATTGCCTCTTAAGGAGGACTTCAGACAGTTGCCTGGCCAAGTAACAGGCCAGGTCTTCCAGACTACATGAAGATAAGAAGTTATACCTCAATGCAAATTGCTATTAAGCAAAGCAAAGCAAGTTCTTAAAGAACTATAAGCAACTAAAGGTACCTGAAACCAGTCAGACAACATCAGTATACAATTCAAAGTTAAATCAAAATGAGATAGAGATCAACAGTCAACACAATCAGTTAAATATGCAATGCACAAAGCTCAAAGCATGTGAGCCAAGCAACCTACAAAACAAACAAGTTAGTTCATGATAATCAATCAAGCTCATTCAATTTGTAATGATCTCTTTGAAACATTTGTTGCTTAACCTGAAACAACAAACTTAAACATGAGCAACATGACCACTAGGACAAGCCTAGGGTCAAAAAGAGATAAGAAAATCAAAACAGTAAGTGACAAGTGTCCAAAATCAAGTTCAAACAATTAAGAAACAAACCCAAGTGGTTTCATGTTCATATCATTCATCATTATCATTTCACAAACAAATTAGGTCAAAACATGTCATATAGAACATCAAAGAAGTCAACAGAATGATTCAACTCAAATCCAATCACAAACATTTCAAAAAATTCTCAAATAATTCATGATGAAACATCATCCATAACATGTTAAGCATACCAAATTTCAGCTCATTTGGATCAAGGGAAGTAGGTCAATGAAAATCAGAAAGTCAAAGCAAGTTCAAGTAGACCCATACAAAGCATCAAAACATGCACCAACTTCAATAAATCATAAAACAGTGACAACATATGAGAAATGAATGGGATCAAATCCATGACAAACATTAAGATGTCTACAATTCACATGTCAAATTTAAAGTCCATCCAATTAAGCATGAGAATTTCACAAATCAAATAAAAACATGTGTCATAAAAAGTCAACAAATGACTAAACAGGGGAGAAAATTCCAATCAATTAGGAAATGCCATCAATAATTCCAGAAAAATTCACATGTAAACTAGACATCCACAAGCATGTTCATGCAAAAATCCAGACCAATTTGAGTTCAATAAGCATGGTAATAAAAATCATGAAGTTGGACATGAATGGTGTGACACAAATTGTCACACCCCTATTCAAAAAATCATATCTATTCAACCAGCAATGATAAATTCACAAACTCTACACCAAAATCACCATGAACATGTCTAGTTTAAGCACAAAAAATTTGGGAAGCATTGGATAATGTATCATCATTTCACAATCAATTTGGCAAGACATACATAAAATGGACAACATGAACAAACCCTAGCACATTTTAAAATCCACACATGCAAAAAATCTAGAAAAATCATCATAAAAAACTAGAGATCAAGAGAAGCAATCCACAAAAAATCCCATCAAAATTGGATTAAAAATGAAGAACTTATGATTTTTGGAAGATTGGAGATCAAAATGAAATGAAAAATTAAAAAATAAAATGATTTAAATAATTAAAACACGGAAATGGCAAATTTGTAATTACTTGGTCCCTTAAGTGAAACGCCGCGTTTCACTTAAGGGCGTGTCATCCTGTGATTGGCTCATGGCAATGTAACAGGGATTTTCATGCAAAACAAAAGTTCAAATGGCCAAACGCGAGCAAGACAAAATCTGGGTTCAACATTTTAGGGTTTATGTCACTGTTCATCATCACCATCAATCGTGATGAAATTTTTTTCCAGAATTGGGAAATGGACACACCATTCGAACCAGCAAACAATGCTCATCAACATTCTAACCTTAATTTTTGCTAACTCATGCTAACAAAAGAGAACTAAGCAAAAACAATATTCACATATGAAACTTTGAATCCATGTATCTCTCTCAATATGCAACCATTTTCCATGATTCAAGTTTCAAAATAATCAGCATGGAGAGTTCTTTCTAAAGCATAGCATGATTTTGAAAATAAAGAGATTCGAAATCTTACTTGATTTGGAGCACAGTGATGATATGAGGTTGTTTGGCTGTGTTGAGCTAAAACAGATGAAGCTTGATGATGCAGTAGGTGAATGAAGATGAAACTTTGGTTCAGCTGCTCTTGAATCCGCTCCAGTTAACATCTGCCATGGGAGAAGCTTAATGGAACAGTGGTCGAAAGTAGCTTTACAGTTGTGATATTACCCTTGTAAAAGCTTCAACAAGGTTAGTGAAGGATGAATCAAAGCACAGAAGCACGGGTTTTATGAAGATTTCAGCAAAAAGTTCAAAATGAAGGAAATGAGGGTTTGAGAGAAAATGGCTTTTTGATCTGTTTGTGAAAGAGTGGCTAGGGTTTTCTCAATCAGAATGCAGCATATATACTCTATTTAGCAGGGCTTAAGTTTGGTTAGTGCAAATGATAATGGGATTAGCTTAAAATGAAGTGTTTTACCAATTTGCTAAAAACCAACTCAAGTTGCATGGGGTGCATGTGACTGCACGAAAATGGGCCTTGAGCACATCCAAAATGCAATTCCTGAACATTTGTAATTGGTAGAAAACAATGGAAATGGTTATTTTGAAAGTCAACTTTTTTACCTTTCCTTTTTAATCCAAGTCAACTAAAAAAATGCCATTTTGATTGGTTGAGTTTTGGTGAATTGTGATGAAGGAATTGGATAGAGCACATCAAATATGACTTGTAGCAAAAAACCTCACTCAATTTGGCCAAATGGTTTGAAAGTTATCTCACTTTGAAGTTCAAAATTTTTTGAGAATGATTTGATCATAACTTGCCAACCACACATGAGAAATGAGTGTTCTTGGACTTTTTGGAAATGGGAGAACAAGATCTTCAACTTTCATGTTGGGCAAAAATTCATTTGAAGCTTGTATGATGAAGTAATTTTGAGGAGAAGAACTTTCCATTTTTGGCAAATTCCAATTACAGGTCAACTTTCTATTTTTGGAAATTTCTTGTCTGACTTCAAATTCTTCACTGTGGATGTTTGACATGTTATATGAGGCTTATATGGACATGAATGAGGCCTCTCAGACCAATTCCAACCATCAAATCACTGATTAAATGCACAGTTGACCAAGGTTGACTTCAGTTGACTTTGCTAGGGTTTTGGTTGACTGAACCATATTCTGATGAATTCCAAGCCCCTACCACTTGATATCTTGATTCAAAATGATGTCACAACTCATATGAACTCTTGATGAATGATCATGGTGCCCAAATTCTGCAAGAATGGCCACCACCTATCTCAATGACTGACTTTGACTGATTTGACCTAATTGGCTTCATCTGCAAGTAACATGGTTAGATGATAATATTTTTGTACTTTTGGTTAATAGACAGATGAAAATCAATGATATACAAATGCAAAATATGCTTGGTGATCATGAACCACACTCACAAGATAACCCACCCACTAGGAGGGAAGCAAAGGTGCACAAAGATCCTTGAGGCAATGATATGGTATGATATGATGCCATGGGGGATCTTAGGGACAAAATTGGGGTCTTACAGATTGTGCAATGACCGTTCTTGGGCTAAGAGATAGTGTCCTATATCTGCTGAGTCAAATAGGGTGGGAAACCACTTCTATTCGGAGACAATTTGTTACTTACCGGAGGCTAACTCTAGAATTCCTTAGCTCCCTGATTTATTTACCGAACCATGGAAAAGGAATAAACCGAGGTTTCATTCAATTCAAGATGTTCAATATGGAGTATCAGTATAACATTAGAGAATTTACCAACCTCTTAGGGTTCCCTACTTCTTTTGACACATTCACCATGAGCCAAGAAGACCTCTTTGAATATCGAGAGCTTGAGCATTTTTGGGGAAGTTTGACGGGAAATGACGACCCTGAGGAACATGAGTTTCTTTCTAGAAACATACATAACCCAACTTTTCGTTATTTCCACAAGATCCTAGCACACACTCTTTTTAGGAAAAGATCAAACATTACCACAGTGTAATACCCCAAAATTTACCCTTCATTTTTCCTTAAAAAAAAAAAAAAAAAAAACGAAAAAAAAATAAAAAATTAATTAATTAATTAATTAATTAAATAAATAAAATATAACAAATTATTTTGGACTTGGGTCTCCCTCATTTGAGCCCACTACCCACGAAAATCAGTCTATAAATACTGAAGTTTCAGTAGAGGAGTGACACTTGGAGTTACACTGGGAGATTCACTTGAGAAAAAGGGAGAGAAGCAAAATACTCTGAGGTTTCCTTGGAACAAAACTCTGAGGAAAAAGATAGTGAGAGAAGACCTGACAGAGAACTCAGAGCAGCCTCCAAACCCTGAAGGGAACTCAACTTGTAAACCTCACGGGTACAACTCAATTTCAATCAAGCTCTCCAATCAGGTTTGCCCTATATCCATCATCTTTATGCCTTTTATTTGAATGCTCTAAATGTATGAGGTATTATGGGTGAATTTGATACCTTTTTTGTGAGCCTTTTGTGAATTTTGATGGAATTATTCATGTGGTTACATTTTGATTTAGGGGCAACTCTGGGTTACCCTATTTTGTTTATTCTAACCTGTCTTGTGTTTCCATGGCATTGTTTTCTCTTGATTTCATCCTGCTGCTCTAACCCTTTGTCGAGTTTTGTGAGGGCTCACATGGCTTTCGCAGAGACACTCGCGTGGTTTCCCACTTTATTTGTGGGATACCCCCTGGAGTTTTATTCTGATTATTCGTGTTGACTGATTTCCTTTGACGGTCCAGCTGGAGACATTTCAGGGTTTCTTGCCCCTTTAACTGCTATAGCTTCGGATCTTTATCCGTGTGGTAATTTTTTCCCTTTCTCATACTTTATCGCTTTCTTAGCTGGAAGACCTCGATAGGAGGCAATGTTTGAGCCCCTTGGTGGCATTTTACTTTGAGATACATGTTTTGTGTTTTGTATTCATATCCCTGCAGGTAGCGCGGTTCCTTCGTCAAGGACTGCCTTTTTGCCCTCGAGCATCCCAAACCCTAAAACCCAAAGCAACACGTTTACTCCTTCTACTACAGGCGAGTAAGTCTCCAAAGGTCGAGCATCCGGTAGATTGCGTAGTGACGTCGTTTGTCCAAAACCCAATCCATAACCCCGTAGTTAGCCGAACTACGACTTGCTCTGATTCTCATTCCAGATGAGATACGTAGGCATAAGACGCGATGTCTTAGCGAGCACAATTACCCCCAACCCATAGGTCAGCCGAACTACGACTTGCTCTGATTCTCATTCCAGATGAGATACGTAGGCATAAGACGCGATGTCTTAGCGAGCACACATCCCCCTAACCCATAGGTCAGCCGAGCTACGAAGACTCTGATTCTCATATTCAGATGAGATACGTATGCAGTGGATGCGACATCCGCGCGAGTCATTGCTCTTAACCTTTTTAGTAAATAAACACATTAGATAAACTCACACCCTTTAGACGAAAACTACAAAAGTGGATCCCGTAGAGTACTACGGATGCGTAGGGGTGCTAATACCTTCCCTTCGCATAACCGACTCCCGAACCCAAGATTTGGTTGTGGTTAGACATTACTTGTTCCAATATAGACCTAAGAAGCCAAGGACCTTAGTTTACCTAACCCATCTTGGCCTATTCGTAGGACGTAGTGCGAAAGTCGTTCAAATGTAAGATTTGATACGATTGTTACGCGATACTACACTCATAAGAGTCTCTCTTGAGAATATTGTTGGAATACGCGTAGTCGTTCCTCTGATAATATCCGAAAGATGGGATTATGACTATGGGAACCTTTTGTAGAACATGTTTGGCAGGTTTAAACCTTAGTACACTCCTTTTGGGTGGTTCTTAACCTAAACTCCATGCTCGTGACTTGCGACAAACCCTTGATTCATGGTTGATCCGATCAGGTATCCTTAATATCAATGAAACTCGGGTGTTGATAAGATGTAAACCATAATCCACCAAAATGGGTGGTTGATATTAAGGATGACATGATCCATCCCATGACCTTTGTTTGGTGTACTCTTAATTTCTCTCCAGACAGTGCAACCTAACAGATGTTCAAGCAGATACAGCAATCCTGATTGACATGCCACTGCATTGCATTCACATCATCACATCATTTGCATTCATATCATTTAACACATGTTTATCCTTTTCAAGGGGGTTTAAATCTTCTTCTTGATTCTAGTCGGGGTTTTCTTTTCACACTGTTTATCAAATGTGAGACTGGAATCAAGGGGGTAGAATACTTCTGGAATTGATAAACATGTCATTGCATTTGCATGGTCATCCGCATGTCTTGCATAACAGGTACCGCCACAGTGTTCTCAGTTTGTTTGGTGTCCCACTAACAGGATAGCTGACTCAGGCATTCACCGATACGGTACTCGGAGGAACCAACAGAGAGTAATGGAAAGCCTACAGGCAGAGCTCGCCGAGATGAAGATTCGCATGAATCAATTCATGGATTTGGTTCAAGGGGTGGCTCAAGGACAGCAGGAGCTTAGATTGTTGGTACAGAGGGATCCCCCTATTACTCAACCGGAGACGTTGGTTGATCCTCCAGCTGGAGAGGCTAATGGACCCAATGGACCGGGGTCTATCCCAATCCTACATGTCACCTCCGGTCTACAACCCATTCAGGATGGTCAGGATGATCAGTTCCCCTTGCTTCAGGAAGACTTTGGCATGGACCCCATGTTTAGAAGATTGGAAGAAAGGTTGAAGGCAGTGGAAGGACAGAATCCTCTAGGAGTAGATGTTGCTGACTTGGGGCTGGTCCCAGGTGTGAGAGTGCCACCGAAATTCAAGGTCCCGATATTTGACAAATACAATGGCAGCTCTTGCCCCAAAACTCACGTGCAAGCCTATTTCCGTAAAATGGTTGCATACTCTGATGACGAGAAGCTACTTATGTACTTCTTCCAGGATAGTCTAGCTGGGGCATCCTTGGAATGGTATATGAGGCTGGACAGAGCCCACATCCGTTGCTGGAGGGATTTGGCAGAGGCTTTCGTGAAGCAGTATCAGTATAATACAGACATGGCTCCGGACAGAACTCAACTTCAGAATCTGTCTCTTAAAAGCAATGAGTGCTTCAGGGAATACGCTCAACGCTGGAGGGATACAGCTTCCCGTGTTCAGCCTCCTATGTTGGAAAAGGAAATGGCCAACATGTTCATGAATACGCTGCCTGAACCTTACTTGGAGCGTCTGGTAGGTTGCAATGCTTCCAACTTTGCTGATGTGGTCTCTACTGGAGAAAGGGTGGAGAATTACCTAAAGACCTATAAGAGCCAGAGTGGAGGTGGATCCTCATCAGGGGTGAAGAAGCCGTTCATTCAGGGACAAAAGAGAAGAGAAGGGGATGCAAATGCCATATCTTCTTATCAGAACAGGGATAACCGGAGGAATAATTTTCAGAATTATCATCAGCAACCGTATGTTGCGGCTGTGACCATTCCAGCTGCAGCGCCACTACAACAACAACAATCACAACGTCAACCAGCTCAGTATCAACAGCAGCAACAACCGGGTAACAGACCCGCTTATCAACAGAGGCAAAGGATGATGGACCGGCGTTTCGACACCCTTCCAATGTCGTACGCTCAGTTGCTTTCTAGTCTTCAACAACTACAACTTGTGCAATTACGCACTCTGGCTCCTCCTGTTGGTAGACTTCCGGTGGGTTACGACGCCAACGCTAGGTGTAGCTTCCACTCTGGGGCACTTGGCCACAATATTGAGAACTGCAAAGCTTTTAAGCACGTAGTTCAAGACCTCATAGATTCAAAGGCCATCGACCTTGCACCGGCTCCGAATGTCGTCAACAATCCCATGCCCCAGCATGGTGGTGCGAACGTTAATTTGGTAGAGGGAGAAGCCAAGTCCATTAAGGATGTGTTGAAGTTGAAGACTCCATTGTTGGATATCAAAGGATGCTTGCTGAAGGCCGATGTCTTCCCCGGTTGTGGGAAGGGTTGTTTGGATTGTGCCACTCAGAGAGGAGGTTGTTTGAAACTACAGCAGGGTATTCAGGCCTCGCTCGACAAAGGTATCCTCCAGGTCGAAGATTTGTCTGTCCAAGAGTCTGTGGAAGGGGTTGAGGAAGAAGGGTTTGAAGATGCTATTAATGAATTCGTAGATGTTGTTCCTACAGATTCTGTAATCCATGATGTAATTGAACTTGATTCCGATGTTTCGGATGTGTGTACTTCAACGCCTCAGACTCTTCAGGGGCCGATCACTTTCTCCAGTGCTGGCATCATTCAGTATGGTCAAGTCTCTGCAGTCAACGAAGAAGATGGGGATAGTGATTGTGACATTGACAACTGGGTGCGTCCGAGGATCCCGCGTGAAGTTCTCAACAATTGGTCTTCTGAAGAGATTATCCAAGTCACTCTTCTTGAAGAGTAATTTTCTTTGTTTATTCATGCATATCTAAGTCTTACGTTCCGCCCAGGGCGTAATGACTCATTGTAGGGCTCATCTATGTGACACTTTCATTTTTTATCATAAATAAAGGACGTCTTTTTGCATTCAAATATTTCGTTCCCTGTCTTTCTATTTTTGCAGTTTTTCAAAACAAAAAAAATGGCAATGTTTTGTTTAGTTTTCACTTCTTGTTCACACTCATAAGCACATACCATCACTCATGCAGATGCACATCATCGGATCCTATTGATAACGTTTCTGCTATGGCTCGCTTCGACTTTGAAAATCCAATCTTTCAAGCTGAAGAAGAGGGTGATGAAGACTGTGAACTCCCTGAAGAACTTACCAGGTTATTGAAACAAGAGGAAAGGGTTATTCAACCGCATCAAGAGTCTGTTGAAGTGATTAATCTCGGCACCGAAGACGCCAAGAGAGAAATCAAAATAAGGGCTGCTTTGGAAGATAATGTGAAGAAAGGGCTGATTGAATTGCTGCAAGAATACGTTGACATCTTCGCCTGGTCTTATCAGGACATGCCCGGGCTGGACACAGACATCGTGGTACACCGCTTGCCTCTCAAAGAAGGTTGTCCTCCGATCAAGCAGAAGCTTAGAAGAACAAGACCAGAGATGGCTGTCAAGATAAAGGAAGAAGTGCAAAAGCAGTTGGATGCAGGGTTTCTAGCAGTCACCAATTATCCGCCATGGGTTGCGAACATCGTCCCAGTACCTAAGAAGGATGGAAAGGTACGGATGTGTGTCGACTACCGGGATCTGAACAGAGCTAGCCCTAAAGATGATTTCCCATTACCTCACATCGACGTTTTGGTGGATAATACAGCTCAGTTCTCGTATTCTCCTTCATGGATGGCTTTTCTGGCTATAACCAAATCAAGATGGCACCAGAGGACATGGAAAAGACAACTTTCATAACCCCATGGGGCACCTTCTGCTACAAGGTGATGCCGTTTGGTCTGAAAAATGCTGGAGCAACATATCAACGAGCTATGGTAACTCTGTTCCATGATATGATTCATCATGAAATCGAGGTTTATGTTGATGATATGATTGCCAAATCTCAGACAGAAGAAGAACATTTGTTGAATTTGCAGAAACTGTTTGAGCGTTTGAGGAAATTCAAACTGAGACTTAATCCGAACAAGTGCACTTTCGGGGTGAGATCGGGAAAATTGCTGGGTTTTATTGTTAGCGGAAAAGGGATTGAGGTGGATCCCGACAAAGTAAAAGCGATACAGGAAATGCCAGAGCCAAGAACGGAGAAGCAAGTCCGTAGTTTCTTAGGGAGGTTGAACTACATTGCAAGGTTCATCTCCCACCTAACAACCACGTGTGAGCCAATTTTCAAATTGCTGAGGAAAGATCAGGCTATCAGGTGGAATGAAGATTGTCAAAGGGCTTTCGAGAAGATAAAAGAGTATCTACAGAAACCTCCGATCCTTATACCTCCAGTTCCTGGGAGACCTCTGATAATGTACCTATCAGTGACTGAGAACTCGATGGGGTGTGTATTGGGACCGCATGACGAGTCTGGTCGAAAAGAGCATGCCATATACTACCTTAGCAAAAAGTTTACCGATTGTGAAATCAAATATTCGCAGCTTGAGAAAACTTGCTGTGCTTTGGCCTGGGCTGCTCGCCGACTAAGACAGTATATGTTGAACCATACTACCTTGTTGATTTCTAAGATGGATCCAGTGAAATACATATTCGAGAAGCCAGCTCTCACCGGAAGGGTCGCTCGTTGTCAAATGATTTTAACAGAGTATGATATTCAGTACACGTCACAGAAGGCCATCAAAGGTAGTATTCTGTCAGACTACCTTGCCGAGCAGCCGATTGATGATTATGAGCCGATGAAGTTTGAATTCCCTGATGAAGACGTCATGTTCCTCAAGATGAAAGACTGTGAAGAGCCAGTTGTTGAGGAGGGACCTGATCCAAACGAAAAGTGGACTTTGTTGTTTGATGGGGCTGTCAATGCTAGAGGAAGTGGAATTGGTGCTGTTATTACTACTCCGAAAGGTGCCCACATACCTTTCACCGCTCGTTTGACTTTTGAGTGCACAAATAATAAAGCTGAGTACGAGGCCTGTATCTTGGGTATTGAGCAAGCCATTGATTTGAGAATCAAGACTTTGGACATCTTCGGAGATTCAGCTCTGGTGATCAATCAAGTGAATGGTGATTGGAATACTCTCCAGCCCACTCTGGTCCCCTACAGAGATTACACGAGAAGACTGTTGACTTTCTTCACAACAGTAAAATTGTATCATATACCTCGTGATGAGAACCAGATGGCAGACGCACTTGCTACTCTATCCTCCATGATCAAGGTAATTCGTTGGAACCATGCTCCCAGGATCGATGTGATGCGCCTTGACAGGGCCGCGCATGTGTTTACTGCTGAACTGGCAGTCGATGACAAGCCCTGGTATCACGATATCAAGTGCTTTCTGAAGAATCAAGAGTACCCTGCAGGAGCATCCAACAATGACAGAAATACTTTGAGAAGATTGGCAGGCAGTTTCTTCTTGAACAAAGACGATGTGTTGTATGAGAGGAACTTCGACATGGTTTTGCTCAGATGTGTGGACAGACACGAGGCGGACATGTTAATGCAGGAAGTTCATGAAGGTTCCTTCGGTACTCATGCCGGTGGACATGCAATGGCTAAGAAATTGTTGAGAGCGGGTTATTATTGGATGACCATGGAATCAGATTGTTTCAAGTATGCTCGGAAGTGTCATAAATGCCAGATTTATGCTGATAAGGTGCATGTACCGCCGAATCCTCTGAATGTGATGTCTTCGCCGTGGCCGTTTGCTATGTGGGGCATTGACATGATTGGAAAGATTGAGCTGACTACTTCCGATGGGCATCGCTTCATCCTTGTTGCCATCGACTATTTCACAAGTGGGTCGAAGCAGCGTCATTTGCGAATGTCACCAGACATGTGGTTGCCCGTTTCATCAAGAAAGAAATCATTTGTCGCTATGGGATTCCCCAAAGAATCATTACTGATAATGGTTCTAATCTCAACAACAAAATGATGAAGGAGTTGTGTCGGAACTTCAACATTCAGCATCACAATTCTTCCCCTTACCGCCCTAAGATGAACGGCGCTGTTGAGGCGGCAAATAAGAACATAAAGAAGATTGTGCAGAAGATGGTCGTCACGTACAGAGATTGGCATGAGATGCTACCTTTTCGCCTTGCATGGGTACCGCACTTCAGTACGTACATCGACCGGGGCAACCCCTTACTCCCTTGTGTATGGTATGGAAGCAGTCCTACCTGTTGAAGTGGAGATTCCTTCTCTAAGAGTCTTGTTGGATGTCAAGCTAGACGAAGCTGAATGGACTCGGACAAGGTTCAATGAGTTGAGTCTTATAGAAGAGAAGCGAATGGCAGCCATTTGTCATGGGCAGTTGTATCAGAGTCGGATGAAGAGAGCTTTTGATCAGAAGATGCGTCCTCGTTGTTTCCAAGTCGGAGATTTAGTGTTGAAAAGGATCCTTCCTCCTCAGACAGATCACAGGGGCAAGTGGACTCCTAACTATGATGGACCGTATATTGTCACCAAGGTTTTTGATGGTGGGGCCTTAATGCTTGCAACTATGGATGGTGAAAACTTCACTTCCCCTGTGAACTCAGACGCAGTTAAAAAATACTTCGCATAAAATAGACCCGCTGGACAGTAAAAAAGAGTAGTCCAGGCAAAAATGGGCGTCCCGGCGAACCAAGAAAATGAAAGGGTTCGGGCAAAAATTAGGGACAAAAAAAAAAAAGGATTGTACACCCGGTAAGTTGAAAACCTGAAAAGGCAACTTAGGCAAAAATGGGTATCCCGGTGGATTGAAAACCCGAAAAGGGCGATCCAGGCAAAAGTTAGGGATTAAGCGAATGACTGCGTTCTGAGTAGTTCTGAATCTCATCTCGTGCCAATGACTGGAAATTTTTGAAGGATAGGAAACAGTCCAATCACTCTTTCAGAAGGCTGATTATCTGGAGGATCTTGAAGACGAGCAAGTCATAGCAGAATTGGAACCCAATAGAAATCCATTTCACATTGCCATTAGATTAATTTCTGTTTTTATCTTTTGTGCGATTACCTCTTTCCAGGGATTGCTTCCTGATGTAAATGCCTATTCAGAGGCCATTCAATCAATAAAATCATGTTATTCAGTATATCTCTGTTTTCATTTTCATTTTACTGTTTTGTTTGCAAAAATGACGTCCGAATTTTTGATAAACATCGCATCATGACACGTAAGGGCTTTACAGGTACATGCTTAATAAACATTTAAAATTGCTGTAAATTTTAAGTGCTTTGGATCGTCTATTCAGAACAGATACCCTCGGGGCATTTCCTTAAAATTCCCTGCAGATGATCGTGAATATCTTCCTCAGTGAAGTCACCAACAGACAAATTCGGTGTCTTATCCCTGCAGAGCTGATCAGAGCGTTGGATTCTTCAATCCCCAGCAGTTTCTCACCACCGCACTTCCCCAAGCGGTTGTTTCAGGACATACACTCCCCAGCGGAGTTGACAATGCCAGACTGTATCTTCCCAGCAGAAGTGGCTGCTCCTTAGAGTTCGATGCCAGATCGATAATCCCAATGCAAGATCCATGGTTTCTTTTCTTGAAGCAGAACCTCGGTACCGTATCAGTGTTTGCTCCCCCTGCTGAGTCATCTCTCGCAAATCGTGGTTGCCAGAACCATTGTAGCTTTCCTCAGCAGCAGGTTTCCAATGCCATTCTTTCCCCGATCAGAGTCTCGGTATGGCCAGAACACCGCATGGCTAGTCATCTCCCCACAGAGTTCATTGTGGTGTGTATCTCCAGCAGCCTGGCCAGAGCCTAGAGGATGGTAATCATTTCCTCAGCAGATCCCCTTGCCTCGGCTTGGCATTCTACCCAGCATTTCGCATCCCTGCATGTAGAATCATATTGCATTGCATCCTTCCAAATCGCGTAGCATTTCCATTTTCATGGAGCATTACGCCATTGAAAAATTCAAACATACGCATGTAAGCATAAAACATTCTCGGTATCCCAAGTGATAAGCTAGAAGTTGTTTCCAGTACTCAGACTGAAGATTGTTCGTGACTTACCTTTGTTATCCCCAACAAGTGTCATTGGCCCATGCGCCGCCTCTATTATCATTCCCTATTTCTGCCAATGCTGACAGACATGAAGTTTTCCGATATCCAGACCGAAGTGGCATTCAGGCCAGTTTTCCGGTATCCAGACCGAAGTGGCATTCAGGCCAGTTTTCCGGTATCCAGACCGAAGTGGCATTCAGGCCAGTGTTCCGATGTTCAGATCGAAGAAGTTTCCGACGGTCAGGTCGATGCGACTTGTGGCATTCAGGCCAGTGTTCCGATATTCAGATCGAAGTGGCATTCAGGCCAGTTTTTCCGATATTCAGATCGAAGTGGCATTCAGGCCAAGTCTTTCCGATGTTCAGATCGAAGAAGTTTCCGACGTTCAGGTCGATGCGACTTGTGGCATTCAGGCCAATTTTCCGATGTTCAGATCGAAGAAGTTTCCGACGTTCAGGTCGATGCGACTTGTGGCATTCAGGCCCATTTTCCGATGTTCAGATCGAAATCCTTTCCAGTATTCAGACTGATGAGCGGCATTCAGGCCATGGTTATTTCTGTGTTACCATTTATTTTGGTATCTAGTTTAACATTCTTTTTTCGATATTCAGACTGACTTTCACCGTACCAGACGGATTCTTCTTTCAAGACCACCTCTTTGCCGATTCTGACAGACATTGTTACTTCACTTCACTTCAGTGCAAATTTTTGGGCTTTTATTGTATTCAATCCCTTGATACCTCGAAAGCACGAAAGCAGTTGTCATCTTCCTTCCGGTCTCCAGTTGATTGAATAGGGGCAGCTGTAATACCCTAAAATTTACCCTTCATTTTTCCTTAAAAAAAAAAAAAAAAAAAAAAAACGAAAAAAAAAAAAATTAATTAATTAATTAATTAAATAAATAAATAAAATAAATAAATAAAATATAACAAATTATTTTGGACTTGGGTCTCCCTCATTTGAGCCCACTACCCACGAAAATCAGTCTATAAATACTGAAGTTTCGGTAGAGGAGTGACACTTGGAGTTACACTGGGAGATTCACTTGAGAAAAAGGGAGAGAAGCAAAATACTCTGAGGTTTCCTTGGAACAAAACCCTGAGGAAAAAGATAGTGAGAGAATACCTGACAGAGAACTCAGAGCAGCCTCCAAACCCTGAAGGGAACTCAACTTGTAAACCTCACGGGTACAACTCAATTTCAATCAAGCTCTCCAATCAAGTTTGCCCTATATCCATCATCTTTATGCCTTTTATTTGAATGCTCTAAATGTATGAGGTATTATGGGTGAATTGCGTAGTGACGTCGAGCATCCGGTAGATTGCGTAGTGACGTCGTTCGTCCAAAACCCAATCCATAACCCCGTAGTTAGCCGAACTACGACTTGCTCTGATTCTCATTCCAGATGAGATACGTAGGCATAAGACGCGATGTCTTAGCGAGAACAATTACCCCCAACCCATAGGTCAGCCGAACTACGACTTGCTCTGATTCTCATTCCAGATTAGATACGTAGGCATAAGACGCGATGTCTTAGCGAGCACACATCCCCCTAACCCATAGGTCAGCCGAGCTACGAAGACTCTGATTCTCATATTCAGATGAGATACGTATGCAGTGGATGCGACATCCGCGCGAGTCATTGCTCTTAACCTTTTTAGTAAATAAACACATTAGATAAACTCACACCCTTTAGACGAAAACTACAAAAGTGGATCCCGTAGAGTACTACGGATGCGTAGGGGTGCTAATACCTTCCCTTCGCATAACCGACTCCCGAACCCAAGATTTGGTTGCGAGACCTTGTCTTTTCCTTTCCTTATTTTAGGTTTACTTCGAGCGTTTCCTTTCCCTCCTTTGGGATAAATAACGCACGGTGGCGACTCTCCTGTCTTTTTCTTTCGCCGGTTGTTTTTTTTCCGCACTGTATTTTCAGGTTGCGACACACAGTATCACGTGATGAACTTTTCATAATATTTTGTGCTTCCCAGAATCGTCCAGTGAATGGTGCCACTTATATGTTGGCGAGTTTTGACCTCCTTATTCAAGATGACCGTGCACCGATTCAAATAGGAGGATTGATAACTATGATTGCTAATGCTATTGGATTGCGCCAACCCATGCTTGATTTGAACCCTTTTTGTGGTATTCAGCCTATGAATATACTTTTCCTTTTCACCACTATGTTTATAGGAAACCTTGGACCTGAAGAGTTTGAACTATTAATTAACAACCAAGCTTTTTACCTATTCACCATGCCTAGCCCGATGACTAGTGTCCATAACCGAAATAATTGGCTCTGCAACCTGGATGGAATACCTTCTCCTATTAGATCTGTTGAAACCATCCAAGATTATGAGATTCTTGACAACCAGATTCCTAATGCTGAGTCTGATCCGCAGACACCAACTGGTTACCATGATGCTGCCTCTCCACCTCATCCTATCCCGTCCGCAGAATCGGCAGTACCTGATCTTAGACATCATATGCCCGGGACTGATTATAATACCGCTATTCAAGCTTTGATGTCTGAACAAGATGCCATTAGAGAAGAGTTAATTAAGATGGGACATGAATTTATGGAATACATGAGTAGAATGACAAATCAATTTCACGAGTTGCTACACCGTGTCAATTCCTTTGCTCCTCCGACGAGAGATTCTATAAGTGGCTAGAAGAATTGGAGTTAACTAGTTTTAGTCTTAGGAAATTTATAGTTTCGTTTGACAATATTTTTAATCTTAGGATTTATTTTTTTCGCATGTTTTATTTTATCTTCAGTCGAATGTTACATTATGTTTATTTTTTTTATGAATCTACTAGCATTATTGGTTAATTTAAATTTCATTTTGATTTATGCACTGTCTAAAATTACCAATGCTGATATATATTGTATGCTACTACTTACATGGCTATTTAGAGAAAAAAATATATATTCTATGGTAGCATCCATGACACAAATTTATAAAGTCAAAGTAGCATTGATATTTATAGTCATGGCAACTCAAAATGAAATAATAAAAAATAATAATAAAATGAAAGAACAAAAAAAAAATAATAATAATAATAATAAAACAAAACTTGTCACAAATTTTAGCCAATGCATGTTGCCACCATGCTGTCACGACCGTTGCAAACTCAGAAGTGTGACGATCGTCACACATGCTGTCACGGTCGCCACGCACCCCATGACGCCCGTAACGCATGCTGTCATGAGCGTGACAGCTTGTTTCCTCGTAACATGTTGTTGACCGTTATGTCATGACCGTTGCTCCCCATTATAATTCATCTTTATCCCCATTCAACTCACCTCTTTACTCCATTCCACTCACCTTCATCCCCATTAATTTTTTCTCACCCACTCCTCTTCCAAATTTCAAAACTCTTCCTATAAATACCTTCTCTACATTTCTTCCTACACCACATCATTCCATTCTATACATAAAAAAAAATATATTTCATCCTCTTTTCCTTCTTTCTAACTACCAATCAAAATGGCGGAGAACCAACATCAAGAAGTGCAATTCGGAAATATTATTTTCCGATCTGAAGATAGTAACTATCAACGGGAGCAATTCGTTCGGTTCCAGCAACGCGATGTCATATCTACCAGGTATCCAGATTTCAATTGCTTACAAGAATTAGGATTACTTCAAGGTGTGCAATGGCTGCTTAGGCTTTCCGATTTAACTTTTCTGTGCACACAAAATCACCTAACATACCCATCACTCACCTTGGAGTTTTTAAGCTCCTATTCATACACCACCCCAACCGGTGAGGACGAGTACTTAACCGGTGTCGCAAAATATCGTATGTTCAACACTGAGTATGCACTATCTCAAGAGTAGTTGAGTGCCATGCTACATTTTCCTGAAGGAGACGACGTCCACCCAAGAATCCCTCCAAACTCAGAATGGAACACGAACGCATTCGACCTTTTTGGAAAAATATCCGGTGTGGAAACCACCAATTGGGATGCATTACTTGCTTCGCATATACACAACCCCACTATCCGGTATTTTATCCGTATTTTGCAAAACACCATCTTTGGAAGAGCCAACAACAGCAAAGTCAACGCGAAAGAATTATTCTTCCTACACTGCATCTTTTCAGCAGATACAAAGGTAAACGCCGCCTCTTTCTTACTTCACCATATCCGTACCCTTTGTTCTTGAGGCAGTCAACCTTTTGTGATTGGAGGATTAATAACCACCATCGCACTCGGTTTAAATCTAGGGGACCGACTTCAAATTTGCAATCTTTGCCACCCCTGTTTATGGATATCAGCTATTGTCGCTCCTGCCGCTTAATCAAAAATAGGGTAGGCGGGAAGTATTATCTTATGGTGAATAACCAAGAAGTCCCAAGCGTTGTTATGCCCAACATTACGCTCACCGATGTCACTAACCCCAACAGATTCATCTACGATCTGAATGCTCCCGAACCTACCATGCCTACACAAGCAAACCCGCCCCCAGACGAGTTTGATGAAATGGAGCAAGGTGATCAAGGTCCTGAACAACATTCGGTCCCACATAATCCTTCTGATAATGTGCCTGGTCCATCCTCCCGACGTCGTCGAAGAAGAAGGCCTGCAACAAATGATGACATCATGGATGCTATTGAACATCAAGCCCAATGGCTTGATGCCATGCATGCGCAGAATAACGAAGTAATGCAACTGATGCGCCAGATGCAACAACAACAACAAGAGAGGAATGCAATAACCGACCAGAGGTTCACTGACTTGCTTAACCGGTTTGATGACTTGGCAGTACGTGAACGATCACCGGACCCGAGAAGAAGAGGACGCAGGCAGAATTGAGTTTGAGTTCCATTTTTTTTCCTTTTCTTTCGTTTTTTTGAAACATTGGGGACAATGTTTTATTTAAGTGTAGGGGGGAAAACTTTGTTCCAGTTATGTTTATTTCCCTTTCAGTATTTCCCTTTCCAGTTATGTTTATTTCCCTTTCAATATTTCCCTTTCAAGTATGTTATTTCCCTTTCATTAATAAAAAAAATTATTTTAAGTCAAGTCCCTAGTGTGAAAATTTTTATTATCTATTCTCCTCAATTTTCTTGAGCCATAACCAAATTCAACACACTCAATAAGTATAAAGGTTGCCTATTTTATAAAACTTGAGTGAAATTAAGACAAAATTATTACCGCCCCAACACTCTAAAAACCTCAGCATGTTAGATCAGGCTAAGTACCTATTATACCAATTCCTTGAACTTTTAGTTCTATAGTAACCCCGAGTAGTTTATACGAGAAGTCGGCACCATCTTAATAGCAAACTACGTGGAGAGCCGATAAATACAAGTGAATGATTCCCAAAACAACATATTAAAAATCAGGAAATGCACTAATTAAGTTAGGTGATTCTTACCCGATCATTTAATCTAAAGGTTGCGGACCCTACAAAAACATAGTATGAACGATCCATTGTGAGTTGGTTCAGCGGTTTCTGGTGCTGAACTTGGTAGGACGGACTACGGCCCGATCCCCCGTAATTTGCAATAGACTAAATAAAGAAGTTATCCAACTTATGTACCAGAACTTCTAACTAAAAGGGGATCAGAATCGCTAACCGGTTACTCCACTATGTGCGTAAAAAGATAAAGGGCTTAATGTGATTTCGCTCGAATGAAAACGGGTGAAATAAGAGTAAAAGAACTAGGCTGAGCTATAATAGCATGACTCGAACTGGTTTGCATAAGGTGGGATTATCTAGTGTTGTTACGGTAGTTTCTGATGTTAAGATTAAACTCAGGTTATTTCGAAACGAGATTTACTTGCAACCTATTACGAATTGATGTGTGTTTGGAAATTTCATCTTGCTTGAGGACAAGCAAAAGTCTAAGTGTGGGGGAGTTTGATAACATGAAACTATATCACACTTTTAGACTTGATTTAATTAAACTATATCGTTATTTGAGTCAATTTATTTTATATTATTTGATATTACTCGGTATTTTCTTATTATTTATTTCAGGTATCATTATTTAAAGCACGTGTGAAAAAGAAAGAAGAGGGGTGCAAAAAAGAGGATTTTCTAGGAAAAGCAGCAAGCTGAAGCACCAAAGCCCAGCCCACGTTTGGAACAAAGGAAATGGCTGTCACAACCGCCACACTCACGTGTCGAGCGTCACGTCCCAAAACCTAGTGTTACGACTGTAACACATAGTGTGACGGCGTCACACATTTCATCCTATATTCTAGGCTTGACGTGCGTAACAGAGTGGACGGTTTCCCCTAAATTTCCTCCTGCACTCGTTGACGCTTTGAACCACACTGAAGACCAATTCAAGGAAACGGTTATTTGGAGAGGTGAATATAAATAGACCTCACAAAAGCCAATTAAAGCTCTCTCTTCTCCGTACAATTTTTCCAACAATATTTTCCAGCACTCTAAATTTTCAAGCATTTTATTTTCTTTTCTTTTCTAGTTTAATTTCCGAAGCATACAATTTATTTTCTCACGATAGTTTCTACACCGGAAATTATTGTGTAATTTTTACTGGATCTAACCTTACGTCAGATCATAGTATTTTATTTTCTTGTTTTTACTTTCCTATCTGATCGAGAATTGTGAAGAACAAATCCAACCGACTTGTGGTGGAGTGTTCGAGCACCGAAGCGTAGGAGATAAAATCCAGAATTCTAGTATTTTTCCAGGTTTATTAATTAATTGATTTATAGTTTTAATTTACATATGCTTTGTTCCGCTGTTTATATATATATTGTTTGTTCGATATGGCCGTATTTATGCATGATTATTGTTTATGCATGTTTAGCATGTCCGACTAATTAATTTAGATATCGGTATGTAAAGTAAGAGGAATAAAGGAATCAAAATTGAGTTGGTTTAAATTTATTTCAAAATATAGTCACTATTTTTCTGGTCTCAATTTACAAAGTTAATATCAAGGTTTTTGTACGAGAGTAAAAGACATACAGAAGTTAAAATCAATAGAACGACGATTTGAGCTTTTAACTGGACAGTGTAAATTGAACATTAACTTTAAATCAGGGCGAAAGCAATTTTTAAGGTTAATTGAATTCTAATTATTTTCAAAAATTATTTTTAAAAGTTAAATGTGAGGACGAGAGTTAAGCATTTAAGTTTAATCATATAGTCTAAGTCAACAGAGCGAGAGTTTGAGACGAGGGCGTTTAAACGGTTAGTATTTTCTCAAAAAGAGTTTCTATAGATTCTATTATTTTCAAAAGTGATTTTAGATTTAACGAGATAGTGAGAGCGTACGTTAAAATATAAAGTCATAGTCTAATTCAACAGAGCGAGAGTTTGAGGAAAAGACTTTTAATTAATAGTGTCTACTGAAAAGACTTATTTTAAAATTAAGAAAAAGACCAACGAAGATTTGATTCCCTAATTACGACGAACTACATACTGATATCCATATTATTTGATATTTTATCTAGATCCAAATTTAGTTTTACTTTTCCCCTAATCATTAAAGTATCATCCGCCTTAGCTTTACGCAGTAACCCTAGAAAAACGGTAGATCGATTCATTAAGTCCCTGTGGGATCGATATCTTTTAAAACTACGCGATTAGACTGTGCACTTGCAGTCAGTACCACCGTTAGACTCATAAAGTCGCGATCAATGACATACACAAGGTTATGGCATCTGATATGGTTGTACCTGCTGGAAGTTATAAAAGGAATTATTGGATTATGCAGGATTTTTCCAGGATGTCAGACCCGATGTCATGACATCCTGTACACAGAACATTCAGTGTGAATGTCTGGTGTTTTGTGATTGCACAATTAATGACAACCTTTGTATGATTGAAGATCTGATTAGCTGGCGCATTCAATCATGGATTACAACCAGATTTACTTATTTTTCAAAGAGATCTAACCAGCTGTTATAAAAAGATTTGAATGGAAAATAGATTTAGGGTTTTCAAGATGTC